>NC_142025.1:37983290-38059978 GCF_049901735.1 Notechis scutatus | reverse complement strand
TGAAAGCCATAACACTGAACCAAAACATGTTGACATATACAATAAATTAATCATCTACTTGCTACATGGTCAGCTTAAAAATTGCCTAATAAACTCAGTACACTCACAGAAAAACAACAGTCTTCTTACTGTTCTAGCTTGTTTCCATAAATCTGCCTCCTAGACCTATGGGGTGAGGATGAGGAGAAGGGTAATAAAAATCATACTCTGCCACATTGTATAAGTTAGGAAGCTTTGGTCAGGGAAGATCATTCTGCAAAGGGCTTTATGTTGGTTCTCACACTGATAATAAAAAAATAAGACAGAAACAATCTGACCATTAATAAATATTCTGTTAGCTTGGATGGGATAAAAAGTGTTAGAAGTCTTGAACCATGTCTTTATCACTTGGCCTACTTCTTGAGGGCTACCAGAAATTTCTTTTGTTTCACTTTTTCTTTTTTCAATATATATGACTTATTATTTACTCTTGAATTTTGTTATTAAGTTATCTAAGTGGTTACAGTCCTATTTCCAGGTGAATCCTAACACCTTGTAAACTATTACATTATTTTTAATTATACCCAGAAACCTGAAAAAAAGAAATTCTGTAATTTCTGATTCTACTGAACTAACCCTTGTTGTGTTATCAAGCAAGATCAGCATTCAGGAATTTTTAAGTAATCTTCAAAGACAGTCCAAGAAAGAGCATTTTATAGCAATCTTAACATAAGGTAATGACAAAAGTGACTTACCAAAAATTCTGTCCCAAATAATTAATGTACCACCATAGTTTTTATCAATACAGTATAGATTTCTGCCTATAGAGGGAAAAAAATGAAGCATTTTTTCCATTGGATTTGAACAATATATTAAGCTGAAACCACATTAACACAAATGAGAAAAGATAGTCATTATTATTACTTAAAGGCTGAATACTTTTAATTAAGCATTATTAACCTAATTTACATCAAGGCCATCACTTATAATTATTTCATAGTATCTTCTCTCTCTATCTCTCTCTGTGTCTGTCTGTCTGTCTGTCTGTCCATCCATCCATCCTTCCCTGTGTGTGTGTGTGTGTGTGTGTGTGTGTGTGTGTGTAAAAGTAAAATATCTATTAGATATATATGGACAGACAGACAGAAATATAACCATGTAATATATCCATAGGTAACCAGTGTCTAATTTAGAAATAAGATCCCATGACATTTGTAAGATTTTACAACACTACTTTAAAATTCATCAGCCAAAAGGTATTGCAAAAGAGAATTCTATCTAATTTCTCACATTGAATAATATCTAACAATAAATACACTATCATAGCTTCATAATATCCAGTATTGCCTACCATGATGAACTCTGTGATGACTAGGAGTATTAAGAATAAACTCCAACGGACCAAGATTTTCAATGACCTTTGAAAAAAAACAATAAAACATGCAGTATAATTACAATGTATTGGAGCTCAATAAAATAATAGCAGATGCTGCAACAGGAAAAAAAACAAAGGGTAAGAAAACTGTTTAACAAATTTTTAGTTAATTCAGAAAATTCAGTCAGTTTTCATGAGATCAACATTTCTACAGTGTGTAAATAATTCACCAACAATAACAATTCAGAATGACCTCTTACTTTTTGTAAGATATGCTATTATTTTGATTATGTGCAATTAAGTTGTTCTTCATTATAATTTTATCATAATCTTTTCTGAAGGAATCCCAGAGAATATTTGTTGAATTCTATTTTTAAAACATTATCATGTAAACTTCAAGTTATACCATGTATAATTTATATATCTGTTTAGATCATTGCATGTTTGAGCAGATACCTGAACTTGCATCTCCTTACTTTTGGTTTTTAGTCATTATGTTTTTCAACACTTCTGTAAATGTAGAATTTACGAACTCACATACAGTAAAAAAAAAGGGTTAATAAATTGAGAACACTTGCAAGAAAAATTATAAACTTGTACATTCAGTTATTCATGGCAATATTTATTGATCTCAAACTATTATTTCAATGCAGTGAAATGACATATGTTTATACTGTATTTCTTGCTCTTTTTCCAAATATAAAGTGGATATAATTTCAAATTATACTTTTCTGACTAAGTAAGAAAGCTATTACCTAAAAGTATTTCAATTATGATCACATATTTATCTGAGTTTTATTTCTACAGAGCAGATATTTGGATGATTATTTCTATTTCTAATATTCAAAACTCAAGGACAACAGAAATGTTTGCTTTTGAATATTGTCCCAAAATAACTTCAAGCTCCCCAAATTATCTTAGATTGGAACAAAAATCTTCACATTTCAAATTAATTATATTTTCTTCAAGCATTATTGTTTTAAGAAGGATTAATCCTGTACATACTTTCTTGGGAGAAGGCCTCATTCAAATAATAGGTACTTGCTTTTTAAATAAAAACTTAACTGGATTCTACTTATTTTAAAAGTAGAGAAAGATTCTCCATGAATTGAGGTTCATAAAATGAAAAATCAGCAGTTTATCTAAAATACCGCACTAACTTTGCTTTACTAAGTTTCAGTTTGTTTTTAAGATAAACACTGAAATGCTTTAGTAAAAATATACTATATTTAAACTTTCAACAGAAGTATTATAGACCAATTCATACTTTTTGGCTTTGCTTAGAAGTGGCTTAGGGCTGTACTTTTGATCAAAGTAGACACTTTTTATTTTTTAAAATCCCTGCGAACAGCCTTGCTTATGATATGGATCCTTTGAAGGGTTTGATTTTAACCTCTGGCCCACATCTCTAGCACAGCAGTGGGCTACAGTTCAAATCACAGAACAAAACACTGATATTATTCACCCACGAGAAAGAGTTGCAATAAGGGTAGGAAGACAAGCTATGTATGTTGACTATCTTACGCTTAAGCTATTCTCATCACCCAAGTGGACCAAAAATATTGTTTAATAAAAAGTGCTATAAAAAGATTCACAAACATGTCATGAAATGGGAAGAATGACTATATTGCTTAAAGCAGCTTCTCTTCACACAAGTTGCAATATTATTCAGTTAGCCCTGAATGAAAGGAATAAAGGTAATTCTGGAATCACACATTTATTTATTTATTTATTTATTTTATTTATTTGGTTTGTCAATTGCTTACAATAGGTATAAGTAAAAACATAGTTATGAATACATAGATACATATAAGAAAAAATAAAAATAAAAGAAATAGGACAGGGATGGTAGGCACATTGGTGCGCTTATGCACGCCCCCTACAGATCTCTTAGGAAAGGGGTGAGGTCAATAGTAGATAGTCTAAAGTTAAAGTTTTGGGGGTTTGGGGAAGAAACCACAGAGTCAGGTAGAGTATTCCAGACATTGACCACTCTGTTCCTGAAGTCGTATTTCCTGCAATCATGTTTGGTGCGATTAACCTTGAGTTTGTATCTATTGTTTGCTCTTGTATTGTTGTGGTTGAAGCTGAAGTATTCATTGAAAGGTAGGACATTATAATATATGATTTTATATACTATACTTAGATCAGACTGAAGGCAGCATAGTTCTAGGTTTTCTAGGCCTAGAATTTCGAGTCTGGTGGCATAAGGTATTCTGCAACGAGTAGAGGAGTGGAGAACTCTTCTTGTGAAATATTTCTGGACTGTCTTAACTGTGTTAATATCAGATACGTAATGTGAGTTTACTCACATTACTCACAGGTAACTGAAATTGCCAAGGTAGATAGTGTTGACCATCTTTTTGGATGATGCTAGTACCTCATAGCCTTGATACATAACCATTAATATTAAATAATTTGTTTCTGTGTCTCCTCCAACAATAATTAAGCTAAGATTTGTATGATTACTTGTTTAGTTTCCATGGGTTATGTCAGAAGTGCAGTAAAGAAATTCAGCACAATCATTTGACCCTGGAATTTTAAAATATTTATGAATTTCTTATTGACTAGTATAAATAACAAATACTACTGCAACTGCTGCTGTATTTAAGCAAATCACCATTCAGTTTTTATATCTTGCAGATAAAATCTAAAGTTCTGCAGTCCTGAAAACTTTGGGATGTGGCTTCAGAAACTTCCAAATACTGTTACATATTTTTGGTTTGAGATTATCACAAGCAAAAAATATTAAGACAAGCAATATCTTAATAACTGTATTTCATTTAAATAACATTTAAATTTAGTGATTGTTTTCACTACATTGTTTTCAGAATATAGCTCTAAATTTTTCTTGGCATATTTGTCAAGTATAACTCAACATTTGTCTCAAGAAAAGCAAGCATCTGGTCTGTTAAAAATTTCATATCCTTGTTGCCTCGTTCATTTATCTGTCTTAATCTGTGCTGTTATACATTGTATATGTTATTCATATATGCGTATATATAATTTATATCCATATATACACATGTGTTTACTTTATATAAATAATAAAATGATCTACCATAGTGAGAAATAAATTGATTCCTTTGCAAACTTTAGGACTTGGACTTATTTTGCAGAATTTCTTGCAACAATTATATATGTCAATTTGTGACTTTAAGCTTGGCTGAATCCTTAGGAACTTTTTTTCCTGTTAGTACTGCAAGGCATTGAATGTAATTTTTGTTAAATAATAATAAAAAAAACCATGTGATGAGATCCATTTTCCACCTGTGAATCAAAGCCTTATATCATTACTGCACACAAATCTTTATTTAATTCAGGGTTCACCAACCTTTTGAACCTCCGGGACCACCAAACTTATAATTTTAAATCCCGCAGACCAGAGACCCTGGGAAAATCCCCAAAATCGATCATTCTTTATTTGGGATCGCATGATACTGTTTCCAGCTCCATTCTCAGAGGGGGAGAGAGAGAGAGACTTTTGGCTTCATGCAAGGAAAACAGCAGAAGCAGCAGAAGTTTTTTTTCTCTCCCCCATAGTCCACCAGAATGGCGCAACCTCTTGGAGCAGGATGCCTTGCAGGGTCCCAAAGACTCATTTCTGGTGGAGTTTGGGGGAGAGAAAAAAATATTTTTGCTGCTTTCCTTGCATGCAGCCAAAAGCATAAGAAGAAAGAAGTGGAAAGAAGCAGCCTGGTCAGGCGCATGAGGCAAGTTACCCCCCTCTGCCCTTTCCCCCCTCCCCTCACTACCTCGTGTTGTTTGCAATACAAGCGAAGCAAGCCTTGTTTTCCCATGGGCCATGTGGGCAGCGCAGCCTTGTAATCCTGCACAGCCTAGATTAATTGCTTTGGGGGGGTGCTTTGGGAGTGACATTTCTCTACAGATCACCAAAATTTTCTTGTGGACCATCAGTGGTCCCCGGCCCACTGGTTGGCGACCACTGATTTAATCCGTTTTGTAAAATGCAGCAGTTTTAATCAATGTTGGTCTAGCAATAACACATGACCCTTCTAATGTTTTGCATATTTTCTTCCTGGTGAACTCAATGTAATATGAGAAACCATGAGCTGCAAAACAATTTCATACTGTATATTCCATAGTATCACCATTGCAATATAACTGGATTGTATTAACACTGTAATATTAATCTACATATAACAGTGGTTCTCATTGAAAAAGGCCATGATATTGGGAAAATTTGAAGGCAAAAGGAGGAGAGGATGGCAGACAATGACATGGTTAGAGAGTATCATTGGTGCAGTGGATGTCAATGACTCCAGGAGAAAATAGAGGACAGGGATGGGGAAGGATAGTGTCCATGAAGGTCACAAAAGCTTGACATGGCTTGTCAACTGAACAACAAAAACTGCACACCACAGGCCCTGTAGTGCCATAGTAAACTCACAGGGATTCCATAGTATATTTTACTATTTAATAAATAGAACTGTTAGTAAGTCTGCTTCTGTGCTCAGGACATTATCGCATACAGTTTGCGAACCAGGAAAGTTTAGGAACATTTGCATAGAGCAGGGTTGTCAAACTCGCGTCATCATGATGGTGTCATATGATATATCAGGACTTTTTGCTCACTAAACCGGGTGGAAATGGAACCAGCAAGTGACACATCCAGCCTGCAGCTGCAAGTTTGACACCCCTGGCATAGAAAAAACATCCACGCTGCCCTCAATAGTACCTATAGATGTTTAGCGCCAACTTTTGAGAAATATACTGATTTTTTAAAACAACCTTTTATTATATACATAGCTGTAATTATTTTCATGCATTTAAAAATAAAACATAAATATATAAATACACAGAATTTCCTATAACAAACAGCCAATCAAGCTTAGGAGGCAAGCCACCTTATTTATACTGATCAAACTGTTAGATAATGTATTTTTCTTCACATAGTATTATACTTTCCTTTACCAAATTCAGCTTGACTTACACACACTCACACCCTTATAATATGAATCCATATTTGAGACCATCTGGTGAGGAAACATAAAAATAAAAGCATGGTTTGCTTTTCTACTAAAGTTGTTGTGTTAATTCAAAATAACCCAGCCATGTATTTTTACAGATGGACTTGGTGGCCATACTTGCCATGTGAATTCTCTACAGGGGACCTGGGAACAGCAAAAACCCTAGGATATGCGCTTGTCTGCCTGCTTGCACACTTTGAAATGTTCGGCAAATCCTGATTTATTCATCGCCAAATGTTTTCCTATCTGATTAGGCAGTTTTCTACTTCAGTAAGCATGTAATATGGAGGTAGCCAAATTTCCACACTGAGGAGTGAAACAATAATATTTTTGGTTTGCAAGTAAAAACAAGCTAAAAGAACCAGCCTGTTGGGATCATAAAGGGATTCATGGGGGTTTGAATTCTAATATAACTATATTCTGGGTATGAAGAAGGGAAGATTTAGGATTCAAAATTGTTTAGAAAAGAAACACAAGGTCATATTTGTAATAAATTATCTTAAGGGAAAAGTGCTGGCATCTGGTGGTTGTGGTTGTTTTGTTTCTAAACCCACATTTCTAAACCTATGAGTGAATTTGGCATATAGTGCAACTATTTCACCTATAATGTTTGATAAGAGATTCTGCTTCCTGTTGGAACTCAACTCAGATGGTCCTTCTAGTATATCTGAATCAAGCAATCTAATTAGGTCACACCTGCCAGGAGCCCTGCATCTTATGATCTCTATGAAAAGAGGAACAGTTAGGTTTACAGAGATACATGTAGAGATCTCAAAAGACTGGCTCGGGACTAGGGAAAGCTTTCGTATACTCAGAACTGCATACATAGAACTTGTTCATATGAATGCACAGAAAAATAACATAATATGTGAATTCTCAGGACATAAGGCTATTCAAAACTGACTTATGTCTTAATATGATTCCTGCATTGGTTAATATCTGCATTTAATACAAACCAATTTCAAATGTTAGATTATTACATAAGGGAAATATACAAATTACAGTGCAGCTAATGTATGACTATTCAAAGCAAAGCTCACAAATTTTAAAAATAAAAATTTGAGATGCCATGGTAGAATAGGCAGCAATATTAATTCAATAAATAAATAAATAATTTTTGTACTGGATTATATGTGTGGTTGAAACACAATATAGTTTGGGAGGGTCATAAACTAGAGCCAGATGTCTATGGTATTATAGAAGAATGGCAGTACTCCTATAGCAAACATTACTAAAGCAAAATATTGTACAACTACCCTGTTCCTCCAACAATACAGCCTCCCCCAATAGGAAGTCCCAGCATGTTTTATAGGCATGAAATGAAATTAAGCCCCTCCCCGCAAATTAAGGCCTATATTAAAACATACGAAATGGGGGGGAATGGTGGGGGGGCTTGCCGTTAGGAAGTACTTTTGTTGCACACCCGGATATGGTGCTGCCTGCATTGACCGCGATACGAAGTGCCCCACCAACGCCGAGGTCAACATCCAAGCCGTTGCCGCCCGCCCGAAGATGCAAGGGGGGGAATTAAGTCACCCCGAAAAGACGGCCTAACCATTTTTTCGGGGCTCAAAAAAAAATAAGACCCAGCCTTATTATATGAGAAACACGGTAGGTGCAAAATAACATTTATGTATATACAGCGATCGTTAAAGTTTTGTTAAATTTTCAATATGTCTGGATAAATCTGTTCTAAAATATTATCTGTTTTCCGCACAAGTCCTAAAAGTGGTTAAAGAGAATCCAATTAAAAAGATGAGTTTAAAACAATATATCTGTCCATTGACCTATTTAGGATGATGATCAAAAGCTACATATTTGTGTATGGCAATAAATTTTGAGCATTATCTGTTCATCTAAAGGAAAAATTAGTGTCAGATTTCAATAAATAGGATGATAACTATATGTAAAATTACTTGTCTATATGCTGACAATATAATTTGATTCTTAAACTGTGTTATGTATTTTCTTAAGAAGACAATGGAAGTTGGATTTCTGAAGTCATGGGTGTAAAAGGGATAATGTAATAAAAGGAATGGCTCTTAAAGATAATCTGAAAATTGCTTCTGATTCAATATACAGTAGCACAAAGGGTGTCTTTTGACTCTTACACGATCCCTATGTTGACACCATTTTTCTGATCCCCAGTTGTCTTCTTAGCCCTATTCAAAATATGCATGTAAGAATTAAAGTAAAATAAAATTTATTAAATTAAAACGATTATACCATTAATTCCCATATAATCTTTCCTGAATGCTAAGGTAATCAGGTTTTTATGTTTTTTGGGTGGGTCCCACTGTAGACATATTTGAGATCATTGATGAACTTAGCATTCTATATGGCAGTTCTCCTATTATGGAAAATAATTATCAGAAGAGCTGAAACATATTCTTTGTCCAATTAAATCATGACCCTCAGGCCAAGCTTCGAAGGAAATCCAGTTATTTATTAGGAGCTTTATGTCGGCATGGACCAAGTGAAGCCAACTCTGATCTCACTTAATTCATGTCTTGGGTCTCACCCTGTTTCTCCGTTCCCCCCAGGTGTGTTATCAATTATATTCCCCAAGGAAGCAATTTAATGGCTCCCTCTGGCCACTGTGGATCTCCTGGAGATAACCTTGATGTTGCTGGTGGAATGTGCTTTGTTTTGACTAAAGTGCAAATGCCTCGATGCAGTTGTGCGGCTCGATTCCCCATCCCCCTGCCTATGGCAACTCGAGAGCAGGTCAGGAATGCTTCACAAGTTGACATACTTCTTTTCTTCACTACAATTTAGGAAAGAAGGTTTTAAATGTCATTATTTTAGCAACATGTTTTGATGGTCGTGGTGACAGTGGTGTATTTAACAGATGTTAGGCAGGTTTTGATCTGTCTCTGTTAAGAGCTGATAAGGAAAGGTCTACTGTCTATAATATATGTTGTATATAAAAAATAAACAATACTTTTAAAATAGCACATGTAATCATTCATGTCCAACAAGTGTAGAAAAATATAAAAACACACTGCCATAAATTCAAGATAATTTACATCCATATTTTGGCATTTTAAAAATACTTGAAATAAAACTTATTTTTTTAAAAGAAAAATTGACAGTATTTAATACACCAATGCACACAAAACTGCAACATTCATGAAGAACCAAGGAAGCCAATGGAATAATTGATTCATTATTTATAAATGTATTACAAATATGGTTCTATATTTCTTAAAATATTAAGATATTATTTTTTAGTGTTGCAGTTTTAAATATATTATAAAGTGAAAACATATAGTATTAGTTTATACTTGTTATGGTTTAAAATATTTTTGTTAGTGAGATGGGCAGAATAAATTAAACAAACAATTTTTTATGACAATTTGAACCAAATGCCTGTAGACTTGTTATAATATAAGTATATGATGGAGAATAAAAACTAACAATAAGCTTGGGCTTCTTTTCGAATAAGTTATAAAAATAATTTTATAATACAAAAATCAGTTTTAAATAGGTTTTCAAGACATTGATCCAATCTAGCTGTTTAGGCATTGTTCAATATCTAAATTACCTCTGTATGTATCCAGAATTGGTAAAGGAGATTAAACTGGACATGAACAGCAAATACTGAAGGTGGAATACAAAGAGCCATCGGGAGGTAAAATATCTAAAAACAAAAAGAATAATGACCAAAATATTCTTTTAAAATTCAAATTTGTCAAGTAAGGAATTTTAGAAGTTAAGCCACAAAACTTCAGCAATCTATTATCCTCTAAATCCAGTGGACTAAAATTTTATTTTTCTAAGCCAAAACCAAGGTGGGGAAGGTTCCATTGTGCAACTCTCTGTATTGTGGTTATAAAATTAGATCATGATATGCCTCAAACAATATGAACAGAAAGAGCCAAATAACAGAAAACTCTTGGCATCCTATGATAATCTAACCCTGTGAAATATGTTTCTTTGAAATCTAGTAGCAATAAAGAGGAGAAAATGACAAAATGGGTTGCCATGTTTTATTATTTTAAATTTCTTAACTCAACTATTTTCCTTGTTGTTCTTTTCATATGGAACACCTTACTAGTCAGAATGATGAATTCCTAAAGGAGTAATACTTTCCATACAACTCATGTGCCTCCTCCTAATTATCATTAAGAAAGAATCTGAAAACTTCCAGGCCAAAACATTAGCACTTTTATCCAACAAAGGCTTATATAACATTTGTTTATTTATATAAAGCATTTTAAGAGAAAAATTTGGAACAGTTATTATCTGGGAAATATAAAATTATGAACTGACAGCATATAGCCTTTTCCAAAGCAACAAGGGAAGATTGTGAGAAGTTTGATTATTTTCTATTTTGGCATCACAAAAAAATTCATTTTTAGCACAGTGAAACAAAACAAGCAGCAAAAATACTTTTGATTCTTTGTTGAGTCCATCTGAAAATAGAAACCAATTGCTTCATTGGAGACCACATATTTTCATAATACCACACAAATTATAATGTTTGGTTTCATTCTGCAACTTGTTATATAAATATGTCCTGATTCCTGATTCCATAGTTAATAAGCTCTCATATCTTCAAGAACATCTCATTTTAATTAAGAGAAAAAATTCACCACATAATCGACTTGCTTCTTAATCCATTTACGAATTTGTTCCAATTGTCCATGATGCTAAACAGTGTAGATAGTTTATTAGATTAGCGATTATATTATCACATTATTGTTATACTTATTTAAATTGTTATAAGTCTATAAGAGTGGCAGTTCAGCAATGCAAATCCTTAGTGCTGCGTAAAGGGGTGAGCTCCCGTTACTTGTCCCAGTTTCTGCCAACCTAGCAGTTCAAAAGCATGTAAAAATGCAAGTAGGAAAATAGGGACCACCTTTGGTGGGAAGGTAACAGCATTCTGTGCACCTTTGGCATTTAGTCATTCTGGCCACATGACCACCGACACATCTGCAGACAGCGCAGGCTCTTCGCCTTTGAAACAGAGATGAGCACCACTCATGAATGACTAGCACATATGTGTGAGGGGAACCTTTTTAAATTACAGAGATTTTAGGATGAATTTAGTGAAATATATTAAAAAGCAATGACAAATTATAATTTCAATTTAAATGCATGGTCTGAAATACTTAGAGCATTATGTGAAATAACTCACAATAAAAACAGTAGACAACTACTTTCAAAGAAGTAGGCATAATATAATGTGAGATAGTTTGGAACTCTATTTTAAACTTATTTTCAATGAACCTATTTTCATATTTTCCACTGTTTACTAATAAACTATGACTTGACTTCTTAAATTGTAACTATTCCATTCCAAAGGCTTTGTTATCATGGGTCAGCAAAGCTGACTAGTACTTCTGTGAAAATAGAGTAAACTTTTTCACGCTCTTGTAGCTCTGGTTCAAATTACAGAAATAATGTGAGAAGGAATGGTGTCACAGTAAGATTGCCCTCATATTCAGCAGGGAGGTCATAGTGTATTTGATCATCTGACAAATTAACTGTCTTAAGGAAGGAAAGAGGCTAAATTGAGCAATAAACAGAGTCACTAATTTTTTTGTCTTTGACATACACTACATATTGGACATACTTACCCATGATGCAAATTTTTGCAAAATAGATTGCCTTAATGCGGTGAGTAAGTTGTAATGTTCGGAACTATGATGAACTTGATGTCCAGCCCATAAAAAATTAATTTCTGCAATAAAATAAAAAATATTTGTGAGCCATGCACTATTATGATGAAATTTAGATTTTTAAACAAAAATTAGCAATAAGCAATATGTCCTTTCATGTGCACAGAAATTTTGCATTTAGAAATATGCAGTCTATGAAAAACATATGTAAAGTGTTGATCTAATCAATATCCTAGCAGTTAATTCTGAAAAAAATCTCTGACAGAATGCAGAGAATGATATCTTGAATTCTTTCCTGAACTCCTTTCATAGAAGTAGGAAACATTATATTTTGTTCTGTGTAATAACACAGTATATTCAGGGGTGGGATTCTACCAGTTCGCACCTATTCGCTAGCACTGGTTGTTAACATTCTAAGCAGTTCGGAGAACCGGTTGTTAGAAGAAATTACTGGCCTAATCCTGTAAAGAAGGCAGGAAGGAAACATTCTGGTGTTGCTTACAGAAACTGCCTCTCTGTTAACCCTTTTACATTCTTGGCAGGACTAGACTTCCTGTCTCAGGAACGTCTCTGGAGTTTTTCCCCCCTCCTTTGCTGGTACTTTGCTTGTGTGGCGTGACCATTCAAAGTTACAATGGCACTGAAAAAAAGTGACATGACCATTTTTCACACTACGACTGTTGCAGCATCCCACAGTCATGAGAGGCCAGGCGAGGAGATGAGTGCCTTGAAGTGAGTGATATTGAGTTGGCCACACCCAGCCAATAACATGACCACCAAGCCATGTCCACCCAGTCACATGACCACCAAGCCACACCCACCATGCCCACGGAACTGGTTGTTAAAAATTTTGAATCCCACTCCTGAGTATATTGCATCTAAATGCATGGATATAAATTATTCAAGAGGTTATATTTCTCTATAGCAACCCTGGCTTGAACTAATCCATTTCCTTACTCAGTCTTTTTTTTTGCCAGCATCTCTTGCCATATACATCTTTTGCTTTGTACTATTTAGTTTTTAGTTACTCTGCTAACTAGTTTTTAGTTATTCTGCTAAGGGAAAGACAGATGAACACACCAGATACCCAAACTCTCTCTCTATAATTTATTTCCAGCATTCTATTTTGTTGTAAAGAATAACAATATATAATTGTTAGAAATTTGTTTATTTTTAACCTGGAAAAAAGTATCTAAAAATAAAACTGTAAAGGAAAAAACAAGCATTTTAACAGAGCTATATGTTTTATAAGCATATATATGAAATTAAAAATAAACATGAAATAAAGAAATGTATGACACTTATTTTACTGCAATTTCTTTCATATACTCTTTAAGTTTAGGTAGATTCCAATTCATACATTCCTTTGAAGTTAAATGTTTTATGCTTTACTGCAAAAAATCAAGTATCTTTTTTTCTTATTCAGGAAGACACCCCCCCCAAAAAAAATCACTGCCTTCTTCAATTTCTCATATAATACAAGAATCTTTCATTTATTTATTTTTAAAGGTACATAAATAGGATCTGTCACAAATTGATTCTCTGATTGAAAAAATAATTTAATTTAAAGAAGGATTTTAAAACAGATTCAAGGCACAGAAAGGTGATCTTGTATTATTGGAGGCAACCAATTAATTTGGTCCTGTCAGGTTTTTTTGTTTGTTTGTTTTGTAACATCTCACAAATGTTTTCACAGGTTTTTTTTTTTGCAATTTGTACAGATGGTGCCTTTCTTCAGAACAAAACAAAACTACAAAAAGACTTGAGACAAGATATCAAGGTAAGGTTGGGTTAAGTATACAGCAACAACATGCACTTGTCCAGATAACTAACCTATTTAATCTTTTCTTAAGATAACACTAACATATTCCTCAGCAATCCACTAATCTTCCTCAATAATAAGATTCACAAGAGGCCCACATGTGAATGAGTTGCTTAAAATATTGGGATAAACTAGCTTTTCTCAACTGCCAAACAACATTGGCAGGTAAAGATTTTAGAGATACAAAACTGGCAATTATTCTCCCACTTTTTATATTTTATTGTTATACCAGACAAATTTCAAGCCTGAAAAGTCCTGTTAAAGTCCACTTGAACTTGTATTTCTAATTTTTTTCCATTTGACAGCAACCCTGTACAAAGCCTAGAGGTGCTGATTAAATGTTAATTAACACTTTATGGCCACCATTCCTATATTTTCATTCAGGAGAAGGGAAAATAGGTACAAGCTAATCTCTAGTCCAGAAGTTTCCAAACATGGCTTGCTAAGAAATCCTAAAAGTCCATAACCTTAAAGTTGCCAGGTTTGAAAACTCCTGCTCTAGCCCAACATGTGCAAGTTGGTCTTTATCTCTCTTTGATACCCAGTCTCAATAGCCACTTATTATTGCCATTTATTTAAAGTAGGTCTAAGATCACTATTTTATATATCTTGGATATGTGAATATGTCTTTGGCAAACTCTGCTAAAAAGATGAACTATTTCGGGTTTGACAGACGTACTGCCTAAGAGGTGTGAGAAAGCCTTAAGAACATCACTGGGTGAAGGTGATTGGTGGTCTCCAGAAATTGTTGTATTTATGAGGTTTGATGAGTTTAAATAAAGCATATGATAATATGAAAATTGACTAGGCAGGAGCCTCTTTGCAATGATGCAAACATGTCCTTAAATTGGGATACATTTGCTATATGACATTCTAAACATTAATACAACAGTATTCTCTAAGCCAAAACCACATTGGGAGGATGGTGCTTAATACCAAAATGTAAATCTCTTAAATGAAACACATTAAGAGATCTTAAGACCAAGTATTGGACGAATTTAAAACTATGTGTAAAGCTAGATATTAACATTGATAACTAGAAAATTATGACCTGTTATAGGAAACAACTTAATCATCCATAACTATATGAAGCTCCCACAATACATACAACTAAACCTCCTCCCACTATGATTTAAACCTGGAAAAGAATCCCTAATATCCACTCTACAGCGATTTTTTTTAAATCTTCTGTTCAACTATATAGTATTCTTAAACTTCAATTCATAAGGAAAACAAAATAACTTAATCTACCCTTCCTAATGAGTTCATTAGGGACTATGTTATTCATTCAAACTACAATAGTGCATAATAATTTACATTTGAAATACTTCCTAGGAGTATGACAGAAGCTAAACGAGCAAACTAAAAAAAAACCTAAAAAGTGTGGAGGTTAAAGATCTGTCTCTTTAGTTGTTTTAAAAGCATATACTTCCTATCACAAACTGTGTGTAACACAAGCCTCAATTCAATGAGATACAGCTGTACAAATACAATACTGTAACTGAATCTTGCTTTTTTGCTCCCCCTTCATTTTTTTATATTATGAAAAGTCAAGGAAAAGAATCTATGATGATTTTACATTCTACTCTTATTCACATGAAGGTCAAATGATATTCAGAAAGAATTACTACCAAGTCCTTTTTATTGCTAAACAGTATTCAATTAAGCTAGCAAAAACAACAACAAATTATGTTCTTCATTTTAAATACATTAAACAGACAGCTGGGAAAATTAGTGTTTAAAAAACCCAATACAAAAAGCTATGCACAGGTGGGACTAAGGTATATATGAGTTTGCATTCCAACTGCTGTAGTGTTTCCCACTATTTATTACAAACAAGTTATTAGTTAAAATAGAAAGCAAAAAATCCTCTAATATATCTTGTTTCAATCAAACATATCAATTATTTCATACAATATACATTCTGAAGTGTCTGAGTTTGATATGGCTCATTCATAAATAATAAAGAAATATTTAGAATCAAAGCTAAAAAAATAATTTTGATTTTACTATACAAATGGCAACCTTCTGTGAAAAATTAATTTTCACATTCTGCACATTCATTGGTTGCTTTAAGGGAATTTTCCACCTCAAAACATTGTTTGATACTTAATTACAATATACACCACAGCAGACTTTGCTTTCTACCCCAACCTGAATATAAATATTAGAAGAATATAATTTTTAAATGAGATGAATAAAATACAGCATGATTTTATTTCAGAATCTTTATTACATCCAATCTTTGTTACATCCAAATATTTTCACTACTTTTGAAACAAAAAAATTGCACAAAAATTGTAGTATTCATGTTATAACCATGATATCAAACCATCATGTTTACGTTAGAAATTTAAGAATTAAATTGAACACCAAATTGAAATATCTGATCCAACTTTTTTTAATTTTAGGAGACATATTTGTGGAAATGAACAATGAAAATATTTACCTTTCTTTTAATACTCACTCATATGATATGGTATAATTTTCCATAGACTTTTCTTGGAAAACTATGTTATAAAGGTAGTCCTTGACTTACAACCAGAAATGAACCCAAAATTTCAATTGCCAAGCAAGACAGTTGTTCAGTACATTTTGCCCCTTTTTACAATCTTTCTTGGCGCAGTTGTTCAATGAATCAGTGCAGTTGTTAAGCTAGTCATGTGATTTTTAGTGAATCTAGTTTCCCCATTTATTTTGCTTGTTAGAATGCAAAAGATGACCATATGATCCTGTGATACTGCAACGTTATATATACAAATCAATGGCCAAACATCCAAATTGCATGATCACAGGGATGGTGCAAGGGCCATTAAATGTCATTAATATAACTTTCCTATAGATTATTGTGAAGAACATAAATGAGAGAACTTAATCCAACTATTAAATTGGCCACACAAAAACTGAAAAGTTAGATGTTTAAGTTAGCTATCAGTGTTGAGACTTAACATGTTGTCGGAGTTTTGAAAGCTCTATGATGCTGCTGAATCTATTCAACACTTAGCTGGTTGTAACTAGAAGGAGAGTCTTTCAATTGGTCCTATGTTATTAGAATAGTCTAGACAGATACATCATGTTGCTGCCAGGTTTTGACTTTCATTCCTACCAAGTGATTAGACGATTGCCTCAAATGTAACTGTTACTTGCTGCTTTGCTCATTTTATTTGCTGTTTTATTGCTTATTTTTACATTTTTATTACTATACATTATTTTAGAAATGTTAGATCAAGAAGTAATTCATATGTGTGAAAAAAAAATCACCCTATATTGCTGTAATCATTTTTAAATACTTTTTCTCTCTCTCCCATATGGCTTTCTCCCATATTCATCCAAAGGTCTGAATACAAAATTTTGGCATTGACATAATTGGCTTTAAACAAACTTGTTTAATATTAAAAGGCATGGGGAGATGGGTAGAAAGAAAGTGAGGTAGATATAAAATGCTTTTTGGGGAAACAAAACTGGGAAATTTACTGCTTCAATCTAACTTTTTTTTTTTCATTCAATCTTATTTATTTCATTCAAAAATTAAAATCTTTGTGTGGTCTGTCAAAGATTCAAGGAATGGGCAAGCTAGTATCAAATAAGAAATCAGGGAAATGTTCCCAGGATATACATGCCAAGAATGAGTGCTAAACCTGTCTTAAAAATATAAATGCCAAATTGAAATCTCCTGCCTGATTTTCTGCCATATCATTTAAGAAGGACAGCAATCCTTCCTACAGATAATATCCACAAAAGTTATAACAATCCAAACAAACAACCAATCTGATGCAATTTAGATAGAAAGTTCACAGAGTCTATCCAGAAAAAATAGAGGCAATCACACCACACCCACAAAAAGAATCCCAAGGTAGCTATATACCACTGTATCTCAAACAGTATATTTTGTTCTTATTATCTGAACAAACAACAACCACCAATTCTTTATTTTGGTCACTCATCACTTTTACAATCTAAGACATAGAAATAACTTTAATAAAACAAAATGGAATGAAAAGGTAAAGTGAAAGTGGTCAGCACAGGCAAAACTTTCTTAGTCAGGTAAAACATTGGTAAAGCCACACTTGGAATACTGTATTGAGTTTTGGTCATCACAATTCCAAAAATAATTGAGACTCTAGAAAGAATACAGACAAGAGTAATGAAAATAACTATGGGACAGAAACTAAACCTTATGATGAACAATCGCAAGAACTGAGAATGTCTAGTCTAATAGGGATGAGATAATAACAAGCCTTCCAATATTTACAATATATTCCTGTCACAGAGAGGAGAGGATCAATATATTCTCCAAAGCATCTGAGGCCAGGCCAGGAAGTAACAGACGAAAACTTAACAAAGAAAGATGCAACCTAGAATTAAGAAGACATTTCCAGTTTTAAATACATTACATTTTAAACCAATGTATGTAATCTATACTTCTGCAATTCTTCTGTACTAGAATTACTAATTATTAAAGCTTTAATTCTGTATGTATATAATTAAGCTTGGACTTATGACCATAATTAAGCCTAGAGTTACAGTTGTAAATTATTATGTTCATACAGAAGTCAACAATACCTGAATCTTCAGGTTCTAATTGGGAAAATATATTAGTAATCAAGTTTTTAAGCTTATCTAATTCATTTTGGAAAGTAAGAAAATGGGAATTCTGTCTTCTTTGATCTTCCAAATCTGCACTGTCCTTTCTATGCCATTCTTAGAATCTGAAATACCAACACTTTGACAAATCACTCAAATATATTCTGCACTGATCTACCAAACTCCTTAGATGTGGGACCCTTCTATTCTAAAAGCCCTTCATTAGCCGAATTTTCCAGTACTATTTTTGTTTTGCTTTTCGTCAGAGAGAAAAGTTGGTAAATCATTTCTTGACTGATACCTATACCTTCACTCACCTGTTCATTAAGTAATTATGTGAATTATTGGGGTTTTTTTCAGTATTATTACACCTAGCATTTGATTTTGTTATATTGAAAAGGTAGAAATATCAACTGGCAACTAAAGTGGAGAAGTGTAAATTCTGTGCCATTAAACATCCAAAACTACAAAGTTTTCTCTTCCTTATTTACTGTTCAGGTCAAATCAAATTTATCAAAAATCAAATTTAGGCATCAGGAAAATTGCCTTTAGGAAAGCAGATTAAAAATACCAAAACTTATTGGCAATCTTTTCAAGAACCCCTGATATTTTGCTACTTAACATTTATATATTTTTGCTATCTGGTGGCCTACAAAGTTTGAAAAATTAAGACTACAATTAATTAGAAAGAAATAAAATTTCCTACAATCCTCTGAGCTATAACTAAAACTTTATCAAATCACAAGGACTAATGCTGGAAAACCAGAAACTTGCATATATAGAAACACAAATCTTCTAGTGCACTTCTCAACTATGCTTCGTTTACTTGCCTATTTTATATGACTTTGTACGTACAGTGAAGCCTGCGTTTCAAGAATCAAAGTGTTCATATTTTTGAAGTGCAAACATTTAAAACTTTAAACTAAAGTTTTTTTTTTTTAAAAAAAACACCCTGAAATTCCAAAGAGAATATATTTTCTTTGGAAGGATCTGAAGAGGAAACCACTGGAATGAGAATGAAATAAGAAAATTCTCCTTTTGTTCTTTTTTTTTTTTAAGAGTTCTTATTTTTCTCTGTACTGGGCTGTCTTTTTAAAGATTGATGTTTGGTGTCACTTCTAGGAAGTGCAGACTGTTCGGCTTCATTGCAATCTATGTCCTCATCCCCTTTCTCTGTTGGATACCACATACTTTGGCAGCCGATATTCAGATGGGAAGTGCTTTTAATGGCAAGAATAGTTGCCAGTGAAACCTTTTCCCACAACATCCAAAATTCTGAATATGCATACATTAAAGAAACAGAAAGACAGTTACACCAAGAGGAAAACCACTGAGATCAATGCAGTTGAATGCAAATCAAGAGAGACAGAGAAATAAAAAGCAGCCCAATTGTATTTCATTCTTAATGTCATAACAAGGTTTCAAAGAACTACATACAACTAATTCCACATCCAGAATATCGAGGGACATCTTCAAACCTGATGACAAACTGCATTCAAAATGAAAGGGATTTGTGAAAGCAGACTGCATTGTACTGTGACATAAAAGCCAGAAGTTAGGAGAAGTAGAAAAGAAAATAATAAAAAAAACCACTGGGAATGTGAAGTCCATGAGGAACTTAAAGTACTGTAGCTCTTTGGATTCTGTCTTATGCATTTAAAGTGGCCCTGCATGGAAGTAACAGTTTTTATTGACCAATTTTCTTCCAGAAAAATTTCACTCCAAAAGCATGTGCAAAAAAAGGAAGTTTTATTATGTATTTTTTCTTCTAGCCCTCACCATAGGATAAAAGGAAAGTAATTTGCTTTTTATACAGCAAACAGCTAAAAAAGGCAGATTGTTTAGTGTGTGCCAGTTTCCTTTAAATGCAGCAGCTTAGCCTGAAATTTGCTGTTAATGATCTAGATAATCAGTATGCAAAGTATGTTCCTCACTTTGAAAAGAAAACTCTATTCTTTCTAAAAAAATTGATATCGGATGACTTATCAGGATAATATTGTAAATTATGTTTACTTTTCTGTAACCCAACTTGATGCCAGTAATGTTTGTTGCACTATTACATATAAAAGTAATAACTTTTCCAAGCTATCTAAGGGAGACTGGAGCAATTATCAATAAAAATCATAAGAATTTAATTATCCAAAGAATAGTGGCCTTAAAAACAATGTTTTCTATAATAGATTTATATAACAAAAATGATATAATCATATCCAGTTCTGGAAGACAAATTGGCAAAATGTTCACCATTTCCAAAGTTTTCTTTATTTTTTTATAAGGCTGGCATTTTTGGCAAATAAATTTGGGAATTCATTTCCAAATGTGACAAGATATTAGTGGAAAGGAAATTTATGCTCTCTTCAAAGAAACACCAGAAAATAATTGAGATGTGGTATGCACCAGATTGAGAGCCAATCTCCACTTAATTACAATTGACTATCCCATTAGATGTGTGCTACATATCCTGTCTACAAAGAATTTACATCTGACTCAATCTTGGATTTGGTTCTTCTCTGCATGACTCCCATCCTGTAAGCCATCATTAACTCCAATGTAAGACTAGCTCTTTCCTTAACATGAGATGTGATGGATGGATGGATGGATGGATGGAATGGATGCATGGACAGAGAGACGACAGACAGATAGGAGGTATGCATATTCTAGAGGCAGGGAGCCTCTAGAATAACTCTTTGTCCTGTGATGGAGGTTATCATGTTAGTGGAAAGGAATTTATGTTCTTAATTATTATGTAAATTATATAAATTGCACTAGGAATATAGTTTTATACTAATGCATACTTGAGAGTAATGGTTATCTTATTCTCCCAAATGGTCCATTAAAATGAGATTATAGTCTACTTGTAAGCATATCTGGGAAAGGAAATTTATGGGGTTTGTTATCTTGCTAGGAGTGGTGGGTTAAGGCATTGGCTCCTAAATTTGGGAACTCATTTCCAAAAGGGTTAAGATGTTATTTTTTTAATTTACATTAACTTATTTGCTTTAGTTGGATAAATTCTACATTTTTGTTACATTGATTTTAAACTGGAAGATGCCTTGAGTGTTCATTTTGAAAGGGAAATATATACCAAGTCAGTACATAGTATATATTTTTTTGAAAAAGGATATTATTTCATAACTAAATACTATTATTTATTTTATCTGTTATAAAAATGAGAGGGAAGAAATGAAGGAAAGAATATACTAGTTATTTGGTGGAGTAGGAAATGTTTTTTTCTTTAGGGAGAGATGAAGAAATATTCAGTTTTAAATATAGTTTCTTTACATTCACACAAAGGAGTGTTCGCATTTTCTTTTCCCATTTTTTAATTTTTTCCTCCACGTCTATAATTCTTGATTTTGTTTTCTCTCTGGTCAGTATTTTTTTTCCTGCCAGCTGCAAAAAGTTACAATAAATTTACCTGTGGACTTTTTTCTGTTTCAAATGACAAAAGATCAGTATTTTGAATTCTACACAGGGCATCTCTCATACCCCAGTAGACCATTTTACACACACACGTGCACTTTTCCTAATCCTTGTCATCCTGTACCCCCTAACACTCCCTTGATGTGCCGCCATTGCACTCCCATCCCTGCCTCTAAACCACTACTTGCACATCATTCTTGGCCCTTGCTGACCCTTTCACACAATCTCCCCAACCCTCCCATCATGTCCCTCGTGCTATCAGACCGCCTTCTAGTACCCTGCACACCCTCTCCTAGCTTTGCAACATGTCCTTCACATTCTTTTACATCCTCTTATGTTCTTCTTACCTTGTGAATCACTTGGGATTTGCAACTTCTTGCCAAATTCCCATCTGACCTGGTTGTGGCCATCTCATCTATGACTCAGAGATTCACTTAACAATGGCAATGAGGAGAGCTGGGATAGTAATTACTAAGTGAGATTCCTCAGAAGGTCAGTGGATGCAGTTTCACTTTATGATCATTTCACTTAGCAACAGAAACTCCAGTTGCAATATTAAGTCAAAGACTACCAATATCGAAGCCAATACCAAACCAGTTGTATTTAGAAACTAATATGCTACAAATCAAAGTACCAAATATTACTTTGTTGTGTGATCTCTTGATCCTACATATATCTTAAATATATTCTTTTTAAAAAGGATGGATGATTAGTGCCTAGAACTTCCTTTGGGAGAAAAGCTAGTAGAAAGCATTCAGAAATATGGAAAAAGTTAAGAAGTTCACAGAGAGCAATTATTAAATTGCCTTCCAGAAAATTAGCATTTTAGCAAAATTCCCTACTGATCTATTTTGTGGGAATGTTTAGGATATATTCTCAGCTGTGTAGAGTGGTTCAAAATGCCAACCAACCAAAACCATTATTAAAAATTCATTGATGGAAGAATGCTAGGGGAAAATAGAAAACTAATATTAGAAAATAACTAGATAATCTATATCAATTTTTTGGTCTCATTTTCATACATCATTTCTACTCCTTTTTATACCTACACTCCTTTTTAATACCTCAGAATTTGTGAAAAATTAAATGGAAGAGAATTATAAACTATGACCAACAATTTTTAAGTATGGGAAAATTCCATTGTTGTTTGTATGAATCTTTTTGTGCAGAGCAAATATTATTAACATGTTTTTCATACAAATCAAAGCCATGGGAACATGTATTTCTCAATACTTATTCATACTTCATAATGACATATCCTGTGTGATGATTTTGCTTCAACTTCCTGCAATACTGTTGCAGATGAAAACATGCATCTGTAGTGTAATACATTAACTAGAGCTTATGCTAAGATAGGTAGTCCTCAACTTACAACTGTTCGTTTAGTGACCATTCAAAATTCAGCATCACAGAAAAAAAGTACTTATGACCATTTTTCACACTTACAATCAGTGCAGCATTTCCATTGTCAAGTGATCAAAATTCAGATTCTTGGCAATTGACTTATATATATGACAGTTTCAGTGTCCTAGGGTCATGTGATCATCTTTTGTGACCTTCTGACAAGTAATCAATAGGTAAACTAGATTCATTTAACAACCTTGTTACTAACTTAACAATTGCAACAATTAAGTTAACAACTGTGGTAAGAAAGGTCATAAAATGGGGCAGAACTCATTTAACAAATGTCTCATTTAGCAACATAAATTTGGGATTCAGTTGTGCTCATAAGTTGAAGACAATTTTTAAAACAATATTTACGATATGATGCATCCTTTGAAATAATGTCTTATGGAAGACTTGCACATGGAGTAGAAATATGCCTTAAAATAATTGTGGGCCAAAAGGAAAGCTGGCCAACCAATCATCAGTTCAGTGCCTAAGAGTGATGGAGTTGGTAATATCCACGAGGCCTGGAGGTCTAGCATGTCTTTCAGGATAGAAGTATAATAGTTAGAAAGAAACTAGATGGCAGTGGCAGACTCTTCATTATGAAGCAGTGTTTGATGCCAATGGATGGAGTGCACACAAGATTGCTTGGCAAGCAGCAAGCAGCTCATGGGCAATGCAGACTTGTCTTATTAACATTTTTTTGTATCTTAATTCTTGCCAAGAATCCCATCCTCATACAACATTACCAACAATAGAGGAATAGTTGATAAAGACAACAGAACTTGTAAAAATGACTAAACTGATTTCCTGGATTAGAGAAAAAAACAATAATTGTGCTTATTATCAATTAGAAACTCTTGTAGACCTTTTGCATAAAACTGGAAAAATGCATTTATGACTTGTAGATTTGAGAATTTAAAAAAACAATAAATAGAAAGTGAGTTTTTTCTATACTTACAGAGTAAGAGATAACTTTGTAATCATATATGTATTTTATGCAAAGGAAAATGGAAGCTTTCTTTTCTATTTTTTGTATCTTTTATCTCTTTTATCTTTGTTTTTTCTTTTTATTCCATATTAGTTTTGATTATTTTATCTTTTTCAATCTTTCTTTTAGTTATATATGTAATTATTTACAAATATATAATATTGAATTTATGATAACATAATAGATATAGATAAATACTGTTAAGGTAATAATAATACTTATAATTGGTAACACTTTCTCATTGCAGGAGCAGTTTCCTGTGACCTGTAACCAAAAAGTATAGCCAGATAATAGAACAGTGTTATTTATATTGGCTCCTAAGTTCAAATCTCCATGAGCTTTATCATTCTGTTGAGATACTTCATTCCTTTTCTCAGCATGCTGAACTGGTGCCTGGCAGAGTTCTTTTTGCTTTGGTTTATTGGCAATGTCATCATTTGCAAAAGGAAATCATGTTCTCCCTAGACTACTTTACATTACTAGTTAAGTGCTTGCTAAACATCATACTATATAGTATTCTACTATAGCACTGTAACAGTACATAGTGACTGAAAATGGAACGAACAGGAAACTCATCTTAGCAATCATATTTTGTGGTCAAATCCAAATACTTAGAGAAGCATTAGAGAGGATCTCAGAAACAAATAAGTTTTTGAATGTAGATAGATAGATAGATAGATAGATAGATAGATAGATAGATAGATAGATAGATAGATAGATAGATAGATAGATTTAAGTCCCATAATACCTACAAATTCCTACAGTTCTATCAAGCTGTACAGAATAAACTGAATGCTATTTACAGTAAAGAAAAACTGGGGAGAGATATACAGGTGACATTAATAGCTAGAATTTCATTCAGCATTCCAATATCCTAGATTTAGCATTACCAAGAGAGGATGCAAGCAATCCAGTATCCAAGATCTGTAAAAGAAAGAATCTGTTAATAGAATGTAGGCTAAGCTCTCTACCACAAATATAAACATGATTTTTCCAATTAGGATCAGCATTTGTGTAGAGGATATCTCTATACAGGAAAACCTTCCAACATGCACAGTTTGACTGCTGGCCATAATATTTGTTAGACAGAACTAGTTCATATAGCTCCACAACACCTCAAAGGTATTATATATAAGTGGAAATTGAGAAAGAGAATAAACAACTAAAATGTTGAGACCACATAGAAAGAGGGTAAGTAAGGAAGAAAATGCTGATCTGAGCTGAATTTTTAGAGCCAAGAATTCATATGTTATGCTCACATAAGGTTTGTAGGATGTATAACATAACAGTTTTAAAAAATCTCTCTTTCTACAGCCAAAATTCCCAGCTATGATATTTTTAAAAAATGATTAGGAAGCAATATTACATGGTGTTTTATAGGCAGGATTTAAGAGTCTGAGCACTTCCCAAAAGGCAGAGATCCTAAGCAAGGCCAATTTTTCCATTTTTAAAAATAGTTAGGACAAATGAACTTAACTATTCTCCCAGGAGGACAATAACAGAGGTTCAATTACTCTTGCAAGGAAGACAAGCATGAACAGAACGGTGCTCACTGTGTACTGCCAAAACAAGATAGAGGATGCTGAAGCATCAATATTTTAAGAGGAGGAAAAAAGCAAAACAGTCATAGAAAAATCCATTTTATTTTGCTGTTCAGTCTACATTATCCTTAATTAATTATTATTAAGCAAAATCATTTTTATGGAAAAATAGTTCAAGAATTAATAAAAACTGAATAAATGGAATAGCACTCTGGGCAATAAGACAATGCAGTTCACTTGCTGATATTCTGAATTATGTTTACATTATTGATTCAAGAAAATAAGTAAGACTTTCTTTTTGAAGTAGGAATCATTTGGAACATTTTCCAGGAATAGCAATAGCAATAACACCTAGCCTTATATACCTCTTCACTGTGTTTTACGGTCCTTTCTAAGCGGTTTACAGCATATTGCCCCCAACAATTTGGGTCCTCATTTTATCGACCTTGGAAGGATGGAAGGAAAATCTTGCTTCTCCTCTTATATACATGTAGATCAAGAAACATGTTACTGACAGAATTGCAACACAACGAATTTGACACCCATGGTCTAAACCAACATGTATGACACAAATTAATGCATACAACCATTTTCTGTTTAGTTTTAGTTTAGTTTACTTTATTGTCTTTGCACCTCGTACAACAAAATCAAACACCATCTTCAGTGCACATCATGACCATGATTATGAAAATAAACACAAACGTACATCCTTCACCTTCCACACGTTGAACCAAAAACCCCCGACACCACACCAACACTGCACTCTGCAGCAAAATTCAAAAGAGCTACTGCCCTGGGATAGAAGCTGTTTTTCAGCCTATTTGTCCTTGTTTTTATTATTCTGTAAAGTTTGCTAGATAGTAGTAGTTTAAAAAAAGGGTTCCCAGGATGAGATGGATCTTTGAGGATGTTCTGAACTTTCTTAAGGCAGCGGGAACTATAAAGCTCTTCCAAAGAGGGGAGAGGGCTACCAATGATCTTCTGGGCAATGAAGTTAACCCTCTGGAGTGCTTTCCTATCTGCCACTGTGTAATTGGCAAACCATACAGAGGTGCAGTAAGTTAAAATGCTCTCTATGTGCAGTGGTAGAAGTCACCAGCAGTTTTTCATTCAATTTTCATTTCATTTCATTCATTCATTTCATTAATAATCAATAGCATCTAAAAATATTCAACACATTTTGGCAGAAAGAAGATTTAAACCAAAAAATTTCTGCTCTGATATTTGTTTTTCATATGTAGTATGATGCTGACTTTCTTGGGAAGCATGTTAGTAATTTGACTGAACTTACTCTTCACAAAACCTCAGAGATTAACAGCATCACAATATCCCAAAACCAGCTTCAATTCCTTAAAAAAAAACTGTTCATAGACCTCATGCTGATCTGTTGGTTTGGATCCCATTTTCTTTCTTTCACAACGCTTACCAATATCAAGTGTATCATATAGCTGACTGATTTTTATTATCATCTCAGCATTTTTAGAGGTAAATACTTTATTTACCTTTACCTTTAGAGGTAAATAAATATTTCAGAAATGTCAATTAGGAAAAAAACAGTGCAGGGACTGCAACTTATAAACGACAAAGGGATCCATTCTACCTGGAAAGATATATATATATATCTGGCAATAACTAGTATAATTTTTAATTGCTTGTCACAAGAGAATAGCAAGTAACTTTGGCACTTTTCCCTTACATGTGTAAGAAAGTGCCTCTGGGGAAAACATGTCCAAGAAAGATCAAGTGTCCATACATACAGAAGAGCCATTTACCATGGCAAATTGTGTTAGATGAACCTAGAATCAATTATGTTTTTTATTACTGCACTGCAAAATTGTCTTATATATGATTTTAAAAAGCAGTAAATGAAATAACTCTTGAGCAAGCCTAACATGGCTACGGTGCACAGTTTGATTTTATCATCTTGCCCCCCCAAAAGTTATACATTCAATGATGTTTTATTTAAATACATTTGAAATACATTGTAATTTTTTAATCTGTCCTTTATTACTTGTATCCATAAATAAGTCAAGGTGGTGAACCCACTGAAACTTTAAAGCTTGATGTCAGCTCTCCAAGGGTCAAATCTGAAATATTTCTTCAAATCATATTTCTGCATATAATTTATAGATGCATTTATACATGTATTTGACCTACTATCTTGGTTATTTCTTATGCCCATTAGATTAATTAGAACCCATCTAAACTTTATCTCTACACTAGCCCCTGAGCTTGCTCTCTTATTGGTCTCTCATCCTTGTGCTTTTTTTATGTGTGTGGTATGGAAACGATAGTATTTCATTTCAAGAAAATATTTCTGCAGGTAGTGACCCCTGATGCCTAATTTATTAAGGGAGGGGAGGAAGGTTACTGAATGGTCTTCATTTTTTTCTTAATTGTAAGCCTACTCAAAGTACTTCCATTTGTCTTTTGAAGGTTATGCTGCCTCTATAGTCCCATTTGGCACTGCCGTCAACTTTATTTCTCCATCTCTCTAGGACAGGGGTGTCAAACTCGCATCGTTACACCTGCGTCACGTGACATATCGGGACTTTTTCCCTCTTCACTAAACTGGGTGGAGGCATGGCCAGTATATAACACATCCATCCCTTGGGCCGCAAGTTTGACAGCCCTGCTTTAGGACATCCTCTCAGCATAGCTGTATGGCAATAGTCCCTTTGACTGTGCTAATTAGCTGCCATAAGATATTATTGTGTAGCAGAGAGACTGGCTGTCTTGTAATACTGCGTACTTTATTTAATTCTCATTTACAAGATGGAATACCATTGCTTCTGTTGAAAATGTGAATGTTTTAAAAATACTGGAGAAGAAATGTTAGAATATTAGTAATTGAAATAAGTTAAGCAACAACTGAACGAAAAGGAGGAAAAATACAGTGAATTTTTTTTACTGTTTGCTGTTTTCTAAATGTATTCCTACAGAACCCTTCTAATAAAATATTTGAAGTCCTCAGCAAAAAGAAAAAGACAGTACAGTTTAACACATGTGAGCAATATGCTGAATAGTGGCAACTTTCAGCCTGTTGACTAGTTCTTGTCACCAGCATGGTCAATGCAATGCAAAAAACTTGAGGAATGTGATCATTCAATCCAGCCAAGCAAAACCACCACTGAATTTGCAATGCTGGTCACATCAGATACTGTCAACACTAGTGGCAAGACTGTTTGCTGTCCAATTTTGAAAACTAAGCTCCTGAAATCACACTGTACAGTTTACTTTTTAAATTATTCCCTTTATTACATTTTAGCAGTGTCCATTATTATTTTAACCATTTATTTTATTGTTTTTCACTTTATTGTTTCTTTTAATTTTGTTTTTAAGATGTATGCTACTCAAAGTGTTGAGATGGGCAGCTTTATAAATCAAATGAATAAAAATAAATAAATAATATAGAACAGCATAATTTTTACTTTAATTTGTTCTGTTAATGAAATAAAAATATTGATCTGTTTCAGTGTAGTTGCATTCCTCTGGTTTCACAAGACTAAACCAGCATAAATCAATGGAGTTTGGCTGAATCAGTTTAGTTTTTTAAAATTTCATTTAAAAAAACAACAACCTAAAACTATATTTGAAATCCCCTTAATCTACCCTCCACTATGATCCAAATAAGAAAGCTATTTTCCATGTACAAGTAAATTAAAATAAAGGCTCAGGGAGAAATACATTTCTCTCAGTTGTATATCTTGAGTCAATAACAAAACAGTTTGAGGTCTGGGCAAAGATAATTGCTATTAACTTGTGTAAATTCTTCTTCAAGCAAGCAAACAATGTGTAATATTTGGATCCAGAAGGTCTTACCAATTACAGGTCAATAACGAAATAATTCTTGCATTAAATGAACATATAACAATCTAGACTGAATCTAGGCTATCTTTGAATAATATTTGTTTTCGATTAATGTTATCTTGAACGAGTTTTTCATCACCAGATGGGATAAACTTTGTTGGAACTTTAGTTGCAAAAGTATAATTTTGTTGTTTCTTCCTCCTTTATTTCTCAGCAAACTTCCATAAAATGTGCTCCCAGCGAATATTATCTGTTCTTCACTTACACAGGAACAACTCTTTCTTTAAACAAAAGAATTGTTAAGCATACTCATCTATTCAGAACACAATATACCTGGCAAGAAACTATGTACTCTGGAGCATCTGTTGAGCACTGCGTCAAATATAGAAGCCAAGGTACACCCAGGAAACAGAAGAGCTTAAAAAAGCCTGTAAGGCTTAATTATTTGAGTTTCAAACATTTTCATAATTCTTTTGTTCACCCTTCCAGCTTCAAGTCCTGGCCATCTATCCAGTTTTGGTTAATTCTATATTCACATGATGTAAATTCCACATGTCTTCTTAACTTCACGGTTTGTTTTACTGGGAAAAAAAATCTTGCAGATTGCTCAATTTATTATATTTAAATATTGCTTTTTTACTAGTAATTGCACTATAGATTATGTGATGGAAAAAAATAATCCTTTGTTTAAGGCATAAACCCAAGTTCCTGTCTATTCTGCGGATGTTAGAAATCCCATGACTCTTGACAAAGAAGAGAGGGAATGTTAACTCTTAACAATGTCTGGCTAAGTACCCAGAAATGTGTGTATGTGTGTGTGTATTTGTGTATGTGTGCATGTGTGTGTATTTTATTGAAGCTTAAGCTCTCGGCACATTAGACAAAGAAATTTTTAAATGAGGATTGGACTAAAAAAGAAGTTAAAAAGTTATTATAAATCAGAGAATATTGTGAGATGTAAATATATATTCCTATTTATCTTTTGGGATATAGATATAAACCACAGTTAAATTATTAAGTTGTAATGAAATGGAGTTAGCAGCTTGAGGAAGAAATTAGATCTGTAATTTATTTGTTTGTAGATCTATAATTTATTTGTTTACGTTTGCATTTAGCAATTAAGGGCTAATAGAAATCAATGTGGAATTTTCCAGTATATGTTAAATCTCTTACAATTATTGGTTCCACCCCTCCCAAGTTCCTAGCAACTTTCCAATATATCAATTACTTTGGATGACTTAGGGCTGACAGATAACAAGAGCTGGAGCTACTGTGCCTAGCAGAATGATGGACGTTCTCCTTGGAACTGGGAGGGGGGAAAGCCGTTGTGTGCACAGATTGTTAAGACAAACAGAGAACACTGATACCAAGAAAGGCCACCCTACTGAGCTGTGGATGGATGTTATTATTTTTAAGAAGGAGCCTTTCTGATGATATAACAGGGCTGACCCTGCAAGTGAGGGCTTCATAAATCTTTTTCAACTGAAAGTTCCTGTTCGAGCAGGTTGGAGGGCAAACAAAAGAATCAAAAGAGTCAGGATGTGAAGTTTTTTTTACTGCTCATGTTAGGTTTGCTTGTGGGACTCTGCAATAATATAACAATGGGCAAAACTGCAAGGCACAGCTTTCTTTCTGTGCTTTGTTTCAACTGCTTCCCAACACAGTTTTAATTTCACATTCCTAAGGTTACTGCATGTTAAAAAGTTCAAATAATGCTAATTTTTTCCTTCTTTCAAACATTTCATCTGTTTTGATGGCACATTTTAAGAATAAATTGTGGACAATTAAAATAACATGGTGATCTAAATCCTCCATGTTGGTTACGATATATTGAAATTATTCCATGAAATATATTTCTGCAGGGGACATTTTATCATTACTATGGTAGCTACTTATTATTATTTAGAATGATTAATATTTATTTCAGAGCCTTTTTGATGCAGTGGTTTAAGATACCAAGATAAAAACAAGAAGCTGCAAATTGTAGTACTGCCCTAGCCACATTGCTGGCCGGCATCTTCTGTATCAGAGACCCTGGTACCAAAAGGAAGGAAGCAATTGAAAACCAGTAGCAAAACCTCATGTAAAGAAAATTGTATGGATTCATCTAGGCTGTTGCTAGGAAACTATTTCTGGTAACTCCAAATCTGAGATAGATGAAATATGTATATAACACACTGCAATCAAATAGATAATACAGCAATTAATATCTTAGTACAGTATCTAATGAATTATAGAGCTCTATAATTTGTGCAGAATTTAGAACATTTATTTAATTTTAAAATCAATATTATTAAAGTTTATAAAACTTTGAAGCAATTTAATGGATATAAATGATTCATTATAAACTTCTAATAAAGCTGAGTACTGCAAATATATAAATGATGATTATTCAACATGAAAGCAATCCAGACCAGGATTTTTCTTGTTTCTAATATATACTGATGTTTCAAATGTGCTTCCAAAATATCCACACAATCTTGTGATTATTGTTGAGATATTTCACTCAAAAAATTACTCATATGTTCTTAATTTTCCATAATCCCATATGTGTTCACACAGAATGCCAGCTATACTATATTTGTTCTGTCACTAACTTCTCATTTACTAAAAGGGTAAATAGTGGTATGCACAGCCCGCTAGATTTCTAGAGGATTCACTACTACTCCAGATGTTTTAATGGAGTGAAAAAGAAACTGCCAAACAAAGCATTGCACTACAGCCACCCATGATTATTGTTGTTGTTTTAAACCTTATTGATTACACTGACCATTTGAGGTATTCTTGGGAAGAAAAATGCTGATGTTTGGGCCTGCCAGCCTCCATTTAATGTTTTTAGTTAACAGAATCTAAGAAAAGAATACTAGGTGGGAAAGAGAACCTGGATGGAATTATAGAAGATGTATGAAAGCATTTTAAACTACTACAATATGGCTTAGAATAATGTGTTAATAAACTTTAATATTTGTATGGGCATAATAAACCAGGGGTTCTTTTTATGGAATTCTAATATCTATTACAATTTTGCAGGATGCTCAAATGAAACAAGTATAAAATTTGATAAAATTTCCTGCCTTATTTCTGGTGGATGCCTATCAAAGTCTATAAATAATCCAGGGATATAAGGACCTAATGAATTCCTAATACCACAATGGGTTTATGGAGAAAGGATAATGCAATGAAAACAACAAATGTGTTGGCAGAAATGCTGCTTTCATTATCAATTTCTAAATCTTTCTTTTGGAAAGTGTGTCAGTCAGAGATCATTTAATCTATATGACAATCAACTAACCATTTAGATCAGTGGTTGTCAACCAGTGGGCTGGGGACCACTGACGGTCCACAAGAAAATTTTGGTGATCTGCAGAGAAATGTCCCCCCAAAGCAATTAATCCAGGCTGTGGGGAACACAAGGCCGCACCACCCACATGGCCTACCCACCCACTGGCCCCCATCCTTTAGCCATGCACAAACCTTGAGTAGAGCCACACGAGCTGGAACTGGAAGGTAAGACCAATGGTGGGGGAGGGAAATCCATCCCAGGTTGGCTTGGTGACATTGGTCCCATATTCCAGAGCTTCAGTAGTCACAAGATTGGCCCTTTGGTCATCCCAGAGCAGCTCCTCCAGTCCATGGCGCTGGTGCACCCAGGTGGAGGAGAAGCTGCTCCGGGATGACCAAAGAGCCAGTCCTGTGACTACTTCAGCTCTGGAATATGGGACCGACTTTCCCACCAATGTCAGCAAGCCACCGTCAGTCAAAATTCATATTAGTGGTCTGCGGAATTTAAAATTATGAGTTTGGTGGTCCCTGAAGTCCAAAAGGTTGGCAACCCCTGATTTAGATGGGGCAAATAGAACATGGGCAGAAAATCTCTAATCTAAATTGACATGAGCTTTCAATTTATACACACCCAGCTCCTAAGTATCACCACAAGAAAGAATTTTTTGAATGGGAATGCTATAAGAAATAATAGTTTCCATTTCATTTCAGCAATAATGTTTCCTACTAGGATAAGATTGAATGTCTTTAAGAAATAAATTACGAACTTCCCAATAGCATACAACGCTAAATTAAAGGTTGAATAAACTTGGTATGTAGTCTTTCCTCATGAGCTTAACTTTTACTGAATAATTAGACATATGCTTCAAATAACGCATTTGAAATGAAACAGAAACAAATACAAGTAAATGAGCAAAATGGTGTGGATGTGTGAAAAGGGAAGAGTCATAGATTCCAGATTTGTAAAAAAAAACAGCATGAACATGGGAAATGACATAGGAAGGATGTAAATTAATAATATACCTATTTTATAAATATGGAAATACATTAGAATCGGAGCCTCTTGTGAATTTAAAACAAGGGGCAAACAAAATTAAAAGGAATTTGAATTAAAAGGAGTTTCAAGATGTTATTATTAACTGCAACAGATATTCCTACACCGAGTTATTCAAATCTGTTACAAGCTTATTATTAACAATCTGTAAACTTCTTAGAAATGAAAGATACTTTTTTTTCCAAAATCAAGAATACAGATTTTTTTTAAAAAAAGTTGTATATACATCTTCCTGTCAAAAGATACAGGTATAACATTGTTTTCCAGAATGTAACATTATACATCTGGCTAGCAAACATCTGGATATTCATCTTAGCTCATCATTTCCTTCTGTAAGTCCAGAAATTGTCAGTTATTTCAGCTGAGATTCACCCCAAGGGAGAAAAGAAAAAATTACATCCTTTTTTTCCCAAGTTTTATAAACTGAACTTTACCTTTTTCCCTAGGATGCCAATAAGTATAAATATAAGCAGTCTGAAGTCTTTTTATTGTGGTTTTAAGACTATGAATATTAATTCTTAGGGCCACACAGGAAATATATTTAATTTCATTCATTAAACAGCTAAGTTTAAAAAAATTGTTCAGAAAATGCAACAAGAACTTCCCATAGATTAATACTCAGTTAAACTCAAAAAACAGAACTAGGGATTAATAGGAGCTTCCAAAATGACCTCCATGGTCATATTAAGAGCAACTGCGTTCTCTTCACTGATAATGTAAAGCTATTCAACACTACAGACAATACTATTACCCTCCAAAAAGACCTTGACTATGTATCAGAATGGTCAATCAAATGGCAATTTCAAATCTCAACAAATAAATGCTCTGTCCTACATATTGGCAAAAAAAATCAGAAAATAAAATACAGGCTGAATAGTCAAGACCTTGCTGATGATCCAAACTTTGTCAAGGACCTTGGAATACTCATCTCTAATGACCTAAGTGCTAGAGCCCACTATAACTACATAGCCAAAAAGGCATTAAGAGTTGTTAACCTAATCCTACGTAGCTTTTTATCTGGTAATATCACACTACTAACTAGAGCATACAAAACATTTGCTAGACCTATACTTGAATACAGCTCATCAGTCTGGAAACCATATCATGTATCCAATATTAACACAATTGAAAAAGTCCAGAAATATTTCACAAGAAGAGTTCTCCGTTCCTCTAATCATTGCATAATACCTTATGCTACCAGACTTGAAACTCTAGACCTAGAAAACCTAGAACTACGCCACCTCCAGTCCGATCTAAATATAGTATAAAAATCATACATTGCAATGTCCTACCTGCAAATGAATACTTCAGCTTCAATCAAAACATTACAAGAGCACACAATAGATACAAACTCAAGGTAAACCGCACCAAACTTGACTGCAGAAAATATGACTTCAGCAACAGAGTGGTCAATGTTTGGAATTCTCTACCTGACTCTGTGGTTTCTTCCCCAAACCCCAAAAACTTTAACCTTAGACTATCTACTATTGACCCCAGCCCCTTCCTAAGAGGCCTGTGAGGGGGTGTGCATAAGCACACCAATCTTGCCTACCATCCCTGTCCTATTGTTTTTTATTTTTCTTATAAGTATCTATCTAACGTATTCAAAACTATATTTATTCTTATACCTGTATCTTGTAAGCGATTGACAAATCAAATAAATACTAAAAAAAATACTAAAAAAATTGCAACGTGTAAATATATACTGTAGATATATCTGGTAATATATCTGGTTTTCAACATTTTCTATTTTACCACTTAATAAGAACTGAGATGTACAGACTTTGGGGGGGAAATGGAAAACTGAAAAGCAGAGCTGACAACCACAATGGAATTAAGAGTCAGCAAGTAGACTGTCTCTTCTTAATTCCTCTCTAGATAAGGGGAGAATTTGAAATTGCCCACAAGTGCCTCAGATAATTGTTTCTTGCAAGAAGATTGCAAAGCAGGAGTTTTCAATGCATTTAGAGCTGTTTGAAATAAGGGAATAGTTATTTTGATTAACCCAGTTGGCACCTTTAACTATACTGGATTTACGTATCTTCTTTTCCAATTACTTTTGGAAATTTCTTGTTAACTATTTTGCAGCTACCATATTAGAAACATTTCGGTCCACAAGTTTGAAAACATTGGATGAGTTTTTTCAATTCTTACTGAAAGAGGTTTTACATTCAAGTTTAATGACTTCAACAAATATTCTTTTGGAATAAACAGCAAAAAGGTGATTAGAACATGGATTATGGAAAGTTAAATTGACTAAGATCCAGATAGATTTGAAATAAGACTTTGGAATTGATTATAAGAAGCCTTCCAATGAGAAAATGCTACTGCTTTGAACTTTCTTTAAAAAGAACATGATAGGATAAAGTTTTGAAGATTAGACTCATGACAGAAAAAAACCAAGATTTTAATTAAAGGAAAAGAATAGTTAAATTTGATTTGCTAATACAAAATGGAGTGAACTATTTTAAAATTGGATAATATTGAAGAATATTTTTGAACAATGGATCCAGAACTTTTAAGAGTAACTCCTGCATAGAAAGATTGTATTTTAAAGAAATTATAAAGGAGGGACAAATTTTTACCTAAAAAGATTGAGATTGATCTCAAAGTGGATTTAGAAAATACAGACTAGAAGAATGATATGGAACAAGAGGACACACTGGACATACAAAATAATATCTTCATAATTAAAAGGGAAGTACAGACAACAAATCAAAAGGAAGGCCTGAATAATTTTTTTATGGATTTATAAAAAGACTTCTAAATGTTTGAAGATTTTGTGAGATGGGACAATAAAAGAAATGAAAAGAAATCAAGTTCCAAAATATTGTTTGAAGGGAACAAAGATCAAGATTTTTGAAAACAAAAGTAACATAAAATTAGTTTATTTGATTAAGATTAAAATAGCTATCACTGCTCATTCTAATTGGACTTTTGCTCATTAGGGTCAAATGAGTAGACTTTGCACTGCTGTTTATAGATAAGAGATAAGGTATGAAAAAAAGGGCAGTAGTTGCTGCACTCTTCTCATGACACAGAAACATTCCCTTCACAAGAAAATGAACTATTTATAAATAATACATACAACTAAGGGAATAAATATTAAAATAATACTGCCATTTTGTATGGCATAATTCTGGACAGGCAGGGACCAGCAGTTCTCAGAGAAGACAGAACTGCTAAGTGTCTGTTCTATAAGTTACAACATGAATGGACATTTTCAATTGCTTTGATAGAGTGGTAGAAAAAAGATTAGAATATAAACCTTGTAGCAAATACACACAGTCATGCATACATGGCTTAATTTCTGTACCCGACAGCATTCAGATCATCTCTGCATATACAACTTTATTTCCTTGTAATAAAATAACTTATCTAACCATGTCATATCCACGACTTCTCTACGCCAGTTCCTGTGTATGGGTCAAGGTGTCTAGATTTATTGCTGTGCCTGACACGAAGACAGTTACTCTATGTAGATCTCTGCTTCTGTGGGTAAATTTGACACGCTAAATTCCCCCAGTTTTCTTCCCCAGATACAATTATTTTTCGCACTTAGTTACAGTAAGATACTAGCATGAAGCTAGATTACTACCATAAGTGTAGCATATTATGCATTTTCTTGTAGACACAGCTTCATTGAATTAGATTTCATAGAAAACAAGCTGCCTATTGTACCCTTGAAATCCCTCTGTGTATACTGACTTTTTCCAGACAATCTAGGTCCTCTACTTGGTGACAGCTCAAATCACTGAAAGGCAGGTTAAGGGAGGGCTTCATCTGCACTAGCAATAATACAAAACAAATCCCTCTACGAGAAATTGCCCAGAGCAGTCATTTCTGTTATCATCATTGTATATATTTATGACCACAGTACTACTATGTGCTGCAAGGGCACTGGGATAACAATACTATTTTCTGAAAATTGTATAGGCCTTGTTATTTTTCAGAGAGCCCTAATGATTATCACAATTGTGAAGGGTTTTTTTTTCAAAAGTTTCAATGGCTGGATTAAGAATGAGGGCAGAGAAAGGCATACAAAATATTAATTATTATGTGCATACTCACCTCACAAATGATTTGTTTATATATTTTGAACATTTACTATCATATAGAAATCCCCAAGATTTCTATGGTTTTCAAAGCATCTTGAAAAGTCACTTTCGTGTTTTTGATTGTTTCTGCTGATGTTCTCACACTGAAATATAGCCTGCATTTAGACTGAAAAATCACAAATTTTTTTCCCATTAAATGTGTACTTTAAAAGAAGCTTCCTAATTTGATCTAAATTTGAACTGGGCAGCATTAAATACCAGGATATCTTGCTGGAGCATCTTAAAGAGCTAGAAGTCAACTCTTATATGAATGGGAGTAGATCCGATCTGTTGTGAATCAATAAAAGTAACTAAGCCCAAATGCAAAGCAGGTTTTGAAAGCCTGCACACTTGATTGGTCCTTAAACAACGAACAAGGATTGGTCCATAACAAACCCCTGATTGGCCAAATTTAGGACACTTCTTATTGGTTATTAGTTGAACTTGATGCACTTATTATTGGTTAATAGGGTAGCAGCCAACCCTATAAAAGGGTTACTGCTGCCCATAGCCTTGCTCTGTTCTGTACTATCTACTGTTATTAAAGAGTTGAAGTCACTGGTCAGATGTCTGGTCTCCATTATTCTCCAAACCTAACACTGGCGACGAAGGTGGGATACGGAGACCGAAGAGCTGACTGATCTACAGAGCAACCAACAGAGCACGTGGTCGTACACGCACTATCAACGGCAACATGGCCAGCGGTGCCGTACCACCCGCTCCATTCAACCCAGAAACCAAAGACTGGGAGTCGTACATGGATAGGTTTCAACAATTTGAAAGACGCAACAACCAGCAAAAAAAGAGCTATTTTTCTAACCCACTGCGGGCCTACCGTGTTTAAAATGGCAAAATCACTTGCCAAGCCAGCCGAAGTAAAAGCGATGGACTGGGACGTCCTTGAGCCTTTGCTACGGGCCCACTATGCGCCCACCGTGCCAACCTTAGTCAGAAGACACGAATATTACCAGAGGGACCAGCGGAAAGGCGAAAGCCTTGCCAACTACGTCGCAGACCTCCGCAACCTTGGAGGCCTCTGGATTCTCTAACTTAGAAGAAGCCCTCCGAGACCGCCTAGTTCTGGGCCTAGAAGATGGCACGATCCAGAGCAAAATCATGGCTAAGGGGGACATCAGCCTCACCGATGCCCTTAAAGAAGCCACTGCAGCGGAGGCGACCAAAAAGTCGGCAGCCCGAATGCGCCGCACCAGCCCACCGCTACGTCAACTCGCCAAAGATACCTCGCCTCGCTCAGGGAGACACCCGGTATCGACTCACCACGAAGACCTAGAATCCCCATCAGAAAGCGATGAGGAAGAGGTCAACCGACACCAAACGGAACGAGACCAGTTCACACAACACTCATCTCGACCTTGTGCAGGATGTGGAGCGAATCACCCACGATCCAGCTGCAAATTCCTCGACGCACTCTGCCGCATTTGCGGGAAAAGAGGTCACATCGCAAAGGTTTGCAGAAGCAAACAAAACTCCAACTCCAAACCCCGACAGGCCGAATGCCAGTCTTCAGAATTCTTCGGCACACCCCGAAACAAACTGAATCACCAATGGGGAAGCCACTCCTACAGAAACAAACCGTCCACCACTTCCACCAGGCGGGAAGAAACCAGGCGGGAAGAGACCCACCAGACAATTACCATAGGCCACGCTACATCCCTTGATGCCGGGAAAATCAGAGTAAAGGTCGCTATCGAAAACAAACCTTGTGTAATGGAGGTGGACTCAGGATCATCCCTCTCGATGGTGTCCTGGAAGACGCTTCAACCGCCAAGACCTCAACCCTCAAAGGGTTATACTCAAAGATTACCAGGGTAACCGAATTCCTGTTGTCGGGTCCCGCCGATTCCAGGTCTCTTTCAAGGACCGCACCGTTGCACTGCCACTGACTGTCGTGGACCGTGACCGGCCTAGTCTTTTAGGCCTTCAATGGTTCAGACCGCTTGGAATCACTGTAGCCGGAGTCCACCGTGCCGAGAGCAACGATTTGGAGGAAGCCCTCATGCAAGAATTCCAAGACGTTTTCGCGAACGGACTAGGCAAGTACAAGGGGACCCCGATCTCATTTAACTTGAACCCTGAGGTAGCACCCATCCGCCTTAAGCCGCGTCGGGTGCCGTTCGCCCTGAAACCTAAAATCGATGAACAACTCGATAAGCTAATAGAACAGGGCATGCTGGAACCCATCAATCACGCCCGGTGGGAAACCCCAATAGTGACGCCTATCAAGCCTGATGGGTCACTGAGAATTTGCGGAGACTACCGGGCCACCCTAAACCACGCACTTCAGCAAAGTGCGTATCCAGTGCCGGTAGTGCAACACCTGCTCCATTCCCTGGGCGGCGGGAAAGTTTTCGCTAAATTAGACCTAGCGCAGGCGTATCAACAATTGCCTGTAGATCCGGCCACCGCGGAGGCGCAAACTATCGTCATGCATAGGGGCGCATTTAAATGCAACCGGCTCCAGTTCGGGGTGAGCGTCGCTCCAGGAATCTTTCAGAGCTTAATGGAAAGGTTGTTACAAGGAATAAGAGGGGTCGTACTGTATTTCGACGATGTACTCATCGCCGCCCCTAACAGAGACATTCTAGAAAACGACTCCGAGTGGTTTTACAAAGGTTCCAAAACGCAGGCCTCAAAGTTAAAAAAAATAAATGCCAGTTATGTACCGAAGGGTGGAGTTTTTGGGATACCTCCTGGACAGTCAAGGAATCCATCCCACTGAGGACAAATTAAAGGCAATTAAGAAGGCCCCCACTCCAAGGAACAAGGCAGATCTACAGGCGTTCCTTGGACTTATCAATTTTTATAACGTCTTTTTACCCAATAAAGCAACGGTAGCTGAACCATTACATAGACTCTTAGACAAAAAAGCAACGTGGGTTTGGGGACAACGTGAACAATACGCTTTCCAACAAGTAAAGAAATTGCTAACTTCTGATTCTGTACTTATGCAGTACAACGAGACTCTGCCGTTAACTATTACTTGTGACGCCTCACCTTTTGGGGTTGGAGCAATCCTGGCCCACGATATTGCGAACGGAGCAGAAGCTCCCGTCGCTTTTTTTCACGAACTTTAGCTAAAGCTGAAAGAAATTATAGTCAGCTGGATAAAGAAGCTTTAGCTATTGTGGCTGCAGTTAAAAGATTTCATGAATATGTGTATGGGCGTGCGTTTACAATAATTACTGATCATAAACCACTACTGGGGATTATTGCGGGTAATAAACCAACCCCGTATATATTGTCCCCCAGAATGACCCGCTGGTCTGAATTCTTGGCGGCGTATAACCACACCTTGCAACACCGCCCGGGAAATCAATTCTCCACGCTGATGCATTGAGCAGAACACCGCTTCCAGAATCGGTTGAAGATCCAGCCCCAACCATCACAACGTTGCAAATTGAGACTCTACACGCGCCGCCATTGACGGCGAGAGACATTGCCCTCGAGACAAAACGAGATCCGGTCCTGCAACACATCCTCACGCTGGGTTGAGCGTGGTTGGCCAACAGAACAACTATCACCTGAATGGGCGCCTTTCAAAGCCCGCCAAACCGAACTGTTTTCTCAAAAGGGCTGCATCTTGTGGGGCGATAGAGTCGTAATCCCGGGCAAACTGCAACGAACTGTTTTAGCGGTATTGCACGACGGACATCCGGGCATCGTGCGGATGAAAGCACTCGCACGAGCTACGCCTGGTGGCCGGGAATCGACAAAGAATCGAGGCCTGGGTCGCTACTTGTCAACGTTGCCAAGACGTCAGCAACGCCCCACCTAAAGCAAGCCCAACCGAATGGGAAACTCCGAGGGGACCATGGTCCTGTATTCATATTGACTTTGCGGAGCCGACAAAAGGGCACACTTTCCTTATTACAGTCGACGCCTATTCAAATTGGCTCGAGATCCATCGAATGAGCACAACTACAACGGACTCAGTTATCAACAAATTAAACAGGTTATTTGCCACACATGGTTTTCCGGACGTTCTCGTCTCGGATAACGGCCCACAGTTCACAGCATTACCATTTGAACAATATCTTGCTGACCGGGGCATCCGCCATGCGCTAACCTCGCCTGCGCACCCTGCGGCGAACGGACGTGCAGAACGCATGGTACAGTTTGTAAAAAAGACCCTCCACAAAATGGAATTCGGAAACATCGATGAGAAAATCAATCAATTTTATTGTTGCAGTACATCACGCCCACAGCGTTACCAACAAAACGCCCGCCGAACTTCTTATGGGGCGGAAACTACGATCGCACCTCGACCGGCTCCACCCCGCATACGCACCGAAAAGCCTTTCGGCTCCAGCAGCAAATGCCGGGAATTTAAGGTAGGCGATTTAATCTTTGCCAAAAACTTCTCCGGCGACCCTTTATGGATACCCGCAACCGTTACCCACCTCACGGGGCCTAGATCTTACCGCCTGCTAACAGACGATGGGAGGGTGTGGAAACGCCACATAGACCAACTCCGTTCGAGATTACCACCCAGCGCCCATGGCTCCCCGGGTTCACCAACTGAGGGGGGAGGAAATATCGAGGAAATTGACTTCGATATGACAGATAGCAGGCCAACGGAAACCCTACGGCCCAGCGAAGTACCGGGAATTGAAGCGGGGAGGGAGTTGACTTTTCCATGGGACTTGAACACGGGGAAACCGAACTGCGAAACCCCGAAGAAACACTGATTGACGGAGACAACCACAACGAAAGCAGCACAGAATCACCGTGCAGCTAAACGGAACTTAATAGAGATCATCCAAACGCTCCACCGGAACGGACTTTAGGACAAACCCGGTGGAGCCACGGAAATCATCCAGACAGACCAAACGGCCTGTCTATCTTGAAGATTTTGTTACAGCTCCCCTCAAACGGAACCCAAGGGGGAGGGGTGTTGTGAATCAATAAAAGTAACTAAGCCCAAATGCAAAGCAGGTTTTGAAAGCCTGCACACTTGATTGGTCCTTAAACAACGAACAAGGATTGGTCCATAACAAACCCCTGATTGGCCAAATTTAGGACACTTCTTATTGGTTATTAGTTGAATTTGATGCACTTATTATTGGTTAATAGGGTAGCAGCCAACCCTATAAAAGGGTTACTGCTGCCCATAGCCTTGCTCTGTTCTGTACTATCTACTGTTATTAAAGAGTTGAAGTCACTGGTCAGATGTCTGGTCTCCATTATTCTCCAAACTTAACACGATCTGTGGGCTATAGTGAAGAATTTGCTTGTTCCAATGGGGAAAGCATCAAGGCTTAGAGATTTCCCTTACAATATTCTATTTAGCAACTATATGAATTTTCTGACAAAGGACATTTGTTAGTTATCCTAGTATTATAAGCAGATGACAGTCATTTATATATCAATCTCTTAAGCTGAATCTTGTACTGTATATTATCAAAAGCAAGGATGAATCAAAACAAGCTGATATTAAACTAGTACAAAGTTCATTTGCTTTATTACAATAGATGTTTGATACCACTGGCTGCAGTAATTATTATTTACAGGATCAAATCCCCTAAAATGAAGAGTTTGGGAATCTTCTTACACTTCTTAGATTTGCTGCATGTGCAAGAAGAAAGTGGAAGTTGTATCAAGAAAGACCTTCACTTGTCTTTGATTGAAGTATTAGTTAGGACTTGGACCAGAATGCTTTGGTGATGCCACTTCATGCATTGGTCCCAAAGCAGTTGGGCTGCTGTGATGCACTCTGTGTTGGGCAGTCTTTGGAGGCAACTCAGAAGCTGCAGCTGGTCTAGAACAGGGGTCGCCAACCTTTTGGACCTCATGGACCACCAAACTCATAATTTTAAATCCCAGGGACCACTAATATGAATTTTTAAACCACTAATTTTGACTGATGGTGGCTTGCTGACGTTGGTGAGTGAGTGAGAGAGAGAGAGAGAGAGAGAGAGAAAGAGAGAGAGAGAGAGAGATCTGATCAAACCTCTCTCTCTTCCTCCCTCCCTCTCTTTCTCTCTCTCTCTCTCCCTCACACACACACCGAGGCAGGGATGGGATTCAAATTTCATAACAACCAGTTCTGTGGGCATGACCTAATTTGTGGGTGTGGCTTGGTGGTCATGTGACTGGATAGAAATAGCTTGTATGTAAATAGTATAAATATTTATATAAATATTGAATTTTTTATAAAAAAAGAGCAACTTTTACCCAAAATCAGGCAAAGCAGGCAGGCAGATTGAGTTGCTCACAGAATCACAGATTCATTCAGAGATCTGTGAGATCAGCCATCTGAGCCTGTCACATAAAATTTGCTTGCAAGCAAACTCATAAAATTAATTCACAACACACCATGTATGTAAATATTGAATTTTTTATTTTAAAAAAGAGCAACTTTTACTAAAAATCAAGCAAAGCAGGCAGGCAGATTGAGTTGCTCACAGAATCACAGATTTACTTAAAGAGATCTGTGTTTCTGCCATCAGCTATCTAAGTCTGCAACTGAATAGAACCTTCAGTCCTAAGGGAGGTTCGGCTCTGCTTAAAAGCAGAGATCTAAAAATTAAAGAAGATCTAAAAATTAGTTAGAAAGCAAGAAATCCAACGATTTTCTGCTTTCTAGCTAATCTAAATCTTCCGCCACAGCAGAACAGCTGATGGTCAGAAAAAGGAAAAATAGCAACTTAGCAGGCAAGTTTGCCAGGTAAGGAGTGAATGGGCGGGATGGGTTCCCGCAGCCTTGTGTTCCTACATAGCCTAGATTAATTGCTCTGAGAGTGACATTTCTCTGCGGACCACCACAATTTTCTTGCGGCCCACCGGTTGGCGACCGCTGGTCTAGAATGCTTCAGCTAGGCTGTTGACATATCATCCCTAGCTCTGCAGGCTAACTGTAATTCTCAAATTGTTGCATTTGTTATCAATTTATTTCAGGACCCAATTGAGAATTGTATCATCCAAGAAATGCTTTAGTATTACTGGGAAAACACACATTTTTTGAATAAAAATATTTTGCCTCTGAAACCAGCTTTAATATATAAGCACTAAAGTTAACAACACAACATTCAATTTTAGCATCCATAGCAAAAACAAATTCTATAGAACTTAATATGTAGCACTGCAAAGCTATATGCAAGAATAGCATCAGGATACTATCTTGAGGCCATCCTGTCAAGTTGAATACTTGGGGAATACCGAGCTGGAGATCTTAAGACGACTTGCTGAAAAGTCTTCTGAGATGATTTATGACAAAGAGAGAGAAGAGTTGAATTTTTTGTTTGTATTGGATTTTAGTTAAATTGAGTTTTTGTAATTTTGTTTTGCACTATTTATCTTTATTTTTTGAGCTACTTTTTCCTAACTTTAGCTTGAAGGTCAAAGACTGCTCATTATTAAAGCATATTGCAGTGTTATGAAGTATTTATTCCACTTCATAAAAACTACAGCTTATGTAATGGGTCAGTTATTCAGTACCTTCAGGTGAAATAATGGACTTTTAATGTAAAATCTTCACTCTAAAAAATCTGGGTTTTTCCAGAAATTCACAGAAAATGTGCCTCTATTATAATATCTCCACATTTTCAGGTAATGATTCATTCTGTATTATTCAGTTTGATAAATATAGCTCTGTCTCTATTTTATTCATAATTATTTCATCAATAATCAGACAAAGATTACCTACCTTTAATAATTGCCTAAAATAGAATACTTTAGGTAATTTTTTCTAGCCACAAGTACTTTCTTTGCCAATGAAGCGTTAATTACCAAATTTGTGGTGCTTGTCAATAGTGTAGAGGAGCAGCCCCCAACCTTTTGGGCATCAGAAAGGCAGTTCCATGGAAAGAGTTTTTTCCATGGATTGGGGTGGGTGTGGTTTCTTGTGCAAATGGAGCCTCATTTGTTTGCGTGACCCAGCCATTGGCATCAATTGGCTTGGTGCTGATCCACGGACCATGGATTGGGGCCCCTGGTTTAGAGCATTTCCAAAGATGATTAACTGAATGTATGGAAGTTCAGGCTAAAAATGGTTTGTCTTCTTGATGTCTGTTTAACTACTATCTGCTGGGAAATGAAAGGAAGTCTTCTTGTCAAATTTTATGAATCTTCCCATGTACATATCTGGCTGGCTATTATAAAATATTAAACAGAATGGAGATAGCAAAGCTTTTATGCTTTGCTATTATTCATGTTCTTCTGCTGTGTATAAGGGAAAAGGGTACTATTTCAAGAGTGTTTTCCAGACTGTATACAAATATGATGGCACAAGCCTGTTCCACTTGCTAACTGGCATCCTTCCAGTGATACAGGTTGGAAGCAAAAAATGAGACATCTGGATATGATCCTCTCCAGTTGAGAGACAGAATATATATACAGTGTACAATTTGTGCTTCTTTTCATGCTCAGTATGTCACTGTGTTCTTTCCACAACCTCACATAAATAGGAAAATAGGAAAATGGCAAGAAGAACTGCTTTTGTTAGTCTTCATCACAGCTTTTAAAGGCACTATAAAAGAAATGCTTGAAGAAATAATGTTGCCACTGTCATATTACTTTGTTGGAATATTAGAAAAATCACACTTAGAAAATCATATAGCAAAGTTATCTAACTGAAACAACTTTCATAACTTCCAGCTTTCAAGGCACTTTTGCTACACAGAATTGATTTTCCTTCTGTCAGCATGAGTTTGGTGGACAGAATTTTGTGTTGGGTATGATATATATTGATATATCTTGGTATGAATGTTATGCTTCCCAAAATGAAAATTTGAGTTTTTCAGGACAAATCAAATGCTGCCAAGTCAGCTAGTTTATGAAGCATATCACCAGTCTCTCTCACACCCACACACCAAACTTGGCTACTTCTTATGATGAATATTCCCCTCCCCATTATATTATTGTCTCATCTCCATGCATTTCCTGACATCCCACCCACCTTCTCCCTAAATCAAATCTGAAGTTCCTCCCTATAGCATTGCTATATGTCAGATTACCTCCTTCCTCTTTTACTTAACTCAGAAACTCCCTGCTTTCTACTCGCCTGGTTCTGACACCATCCTCTGTTTTATTATCATTGTTTCCATCAGAAACAGACTGTTCCATTCTTCCATTAATTAATGCATTAATTTAACATATGTTCCCATCATTTTTCAGAGGCTGTTCCAATGTTTTCCACATACAAAATCAAACAATATTGTTATATAAGGAAAATTCACAAATGCATCATCCAATTCATTGAAGATGCCCCACTAATTTGAAGCAACCAAGTGGATTCTGAAAAGAAGAACAGCCATTTAGTGCACTGATTAATTTTCTGATCTCAGCAAAGTTACACACTATTTAATCCATGCACAAAAAAACTGACAACAAAAATCTTAGGTACTTAGAGCATCTAATATAATTGGCTAGATAATTGATTCAACTGCTGCCAAAAAACAACAACAACAACCAATCTAGCTTCTAAAGTCTGCATTATGAAGCACAAATATGCAACCTTTATATTTGCCTAAGGAACAGAAGATGAAATATAATGTTTGTTCCTACTTTTTATTATTCAAATACCTGTACTGATCATTCTAAAGATGAAACAGTGTCAATTTTAGCTCTATCAATATTTATCTATGTAAGTATTTGTGATATGATCATCATATCATCCAAGTGAGGCTATTGAAAACAATGTGGTTCCTTTAAGGAATCAACTTTTTAATTACTATTAAATATTTTTAAAAGAATATACAAGGAAAAATAATGAAAAAATGAAATAAAATAGCAATGTTCAAAAAATAAAAACAATTTTTATAACCATTTAATCCCTTTGCTTGAGGTAGAGTCATGGCAACTGAGTAGAACTGAGCATTTACTGGTCAGGTGCCCTTCCTGATGCCTAAGTGGAGTTTGCAACAGATATTTTCTCTTTGTGCCCTCATAGGGAAACATCTGTCAGTACCTAGGATTGAACTCTGGAGCTTCCAAGTGGGAGGCGGGCATCTTCAACTCTAAGTCACTGTGCCACTTACTGATAATATACTATGTAAATGAGAAATCTAAAATGACATAACAATACTACTTTTCCAATATATTACTTATGAAACTATAAAACTTTTAAAAATTTAAAATGACTAAGCTTTAAGCTACTTGTCAACACTAATATTATATATTCAACTAAAATTACAAGGTAACAATACTAGAAATCTAATTATCAATGAAGTTTAAATACAGATTCTATATGTAAAAAAAACCCAAATTTTGATGTAGGAATAACAAATCCATGTATTATATTATAACCCAACAATGATTTTTCTGAAATTTAAAGCAACTATGTAATTAATAGCAATATAGTTCTGGCACTATTCACTTTTCTTTCTTGACAGTTTTCTTTCAGAAAACAACTCAAAATGTTTACCATTCACAAAAGGAAAAAGAAATTACATAAAAATCTTACCATGGGCCATTCGATGAAACCAATAGTATCCAAAATCTACTCCAATGAAGGTCAAATACCAAGTCCATGATGAATCCCATGGTAGTTCCATCATTCTATAGTTGTTCCACACATAAATATATGCCGATATTTCAACACTTCGAGAAATCACACTGAAATTCAAAAGCAAAAAAGGTACATTAGAGATGTTTAGACTATCATCTTCCAAGTTTTATTTATCACATTTCTGTCAAAAGATCATGGAAGAACTGCCCCTGGGGCTAAAACTAGAGCAAATCTGTAATTTAGCAAGCAAAAAAGTTTTTAAAAAAGATTAAAAGATTCTGCTCATGATCAACATGGCAGCAAAATCATCAAAAGTTTAAAAAGAATGAGAAATTATTGCACAAATGAATATGATATCTGTTTACATGATAACTAACAAAAATAAAATATAACTGTAATGTTCTGACCACCACATTTTTATCCCAGCAAAAACCCTCAGTGATCAAAGTCTAATATCTCTAAATTACCATTTGAGAAAACCTCAATTTTTCTTAGTTATTATTCCAAATCCCCCAAAGCATTGGAGATGGGAGGAAAAGGAGGGAGGGCATAAGAAGACCCTGTTTCACCCTGGCTGTCATGACCCACCTGTGACTCACTCATAGTTCTCTAACAGCTGGCCTGATTTTCAAACCAAGATATCTGTTTAGCTTCACTTTGGCAGCTGGAGAACCAACAATTTCACACAAGTTTCAATGACAGGTGTACTTGTTCTTTACTGAAGCAAAACACCTGGAACATGTTTAATCTTTGTTAAGAGCCTTACAAAATATTACTAAAGATGTTTTTAAAAATGCAATTCACCATATTTTTGCAATTTGTAAATACTACCACAAATCTTAACCTAAATTCTTAATCATTTAGACAACTGGCCAGAAAGGAACTTTAGCTGTTCTAAAGGGACTGGGAAAGAGAGGGGAAAACTCTCTCAATACTATTTTGCCAGGATTTTTTTAAAGACACTTTTGCCTAAAGTAGTATTACTTACTTACCAGCTATTGTCCAAAATACAGTTATATATACTTAAGACCCAGTGAATCAAGGAAGCTTAAGAGTGCCTGAGTCTACTTGGATCATGGCCATAGGGTATTGTTTTCTCATTTTGGCCTCATTAAGTACTGTAATGTTTTTGCAACATATCCAGACATAGAAGAGATTATTTCTTAAATTGGTCACTGAGCTCTTTCTTTTGCTGGGTTGTAGCTAAAGGTAGATATAATTCTAAAGTACAGATTTTTCACCTGAAGTTACATAAGTCAAATTTGCATATTTTAAATCAACCACTAGCATACTAATAGGATTATTAATTGGTTAACTTTGTCAAATATGGAAACTAATTTACAACTGCTTTATCTGAGGAGAACATTTACCAAAGTCAAAAGCAACATTTATTAAGTCTAACTGTACTTCTTTAAACCTCCCTTTTCCTTCTTGAGAAAACTAAATAAGAATATTTTTAATCTGAATTTTGCTCTGTAATTGAGCTAATTGCAAATAAATCTTTAATGAACAAGATATAATCTATTTGTTGTCTGACAAATTCTCACTGAAAAACAGTGGGAATATTAATTTATTCATTCTGATTTGGTTTCTGTCTTGAACAAAAAAATCATCAAAAATAACCCCTACATGTGAAAGACCCAATTACATATAAATGTGCATTAACTGTTATTAATTTTAAAGGACAACTACTGAAAATATGATCTTATGAATTAATATCAATCAGCCAATTTTAAATATTCAAAAATATGTCAAAAGGTAAATATCTATAGGATAATGAAATTCAAAGATAATTGATATCTTAATTTATTTATACATTTTTCATATAATTTATAAAATAATTTTGTGACAATAAATTCTTAATATCTGTTAAATTTTTATATGCATATCAAATACCAAAAGTTAACTGAAATCTGTCTCCCATCCCTCTGCCTATGGCAACTTGGGAGCAGATTAGGGAAGCTTCGTGAGTTGACACTAAACACACAGAAATACTGAAACATATCAAATATGTATTTCCTATAACGAAGACTCCATGAAATAAAGGGAGAAGATGATGTATAGGATGTTTGTCAAACCTCACACTGGAAAAGGAAAACAACTTGCCTTTAATTTAGTCTCTTATATTTTCTGAACAGGTGCCAGTTCATGACCTGACAACTAATTTATTACTCCATCAACTGATTTATTAGTCTTGAAATGACCCTGACATAGGCAGTGACATATAATGGTCATAGTTCCTCCCCATTCTGCTTTTACATTTTATTTTAAAGTCAAACAATCCAGAAGATGCTGGAAAGAGTGAGAAAGAGCTGGGAGTTTTACTCCCTGTCTTCACAGCACTGCAAATACGATTGCTTTCCATTTTTAATATACAAACATAGCTACAAATTGATCTGTTTGCTAAAAGTATCTTGGAAAGATATTAGAATATTTTCCTGTGCTAAGTTCTTAATTACAGGATGTAAAACTAATACTTTAACAACACTTCTTCACCCTGAAAAGTAGTACACCGGAAAAAGCCTAAAATCTCTCTCACATAAAAGAGATAAAATTTCAACACAAACCTAAAATGTCAACCTAAGTGAAAACTCAAATATTTTTCCAAGTATCTGTTTTCCTTTCAAATACGTTACATGTGTTTAAGTACAAACAAGAATTCCTAATACCTTATATAATTGACCATATTTTTAAAAAACCAGTTAAAATCATTATGCAATGTTGTATCATATTTATGAAATCTTATTATCCATGATTGTTTATTAATAGCACATTAATTAATGTTAATAGCACATTAATTAATAGCACATTAATTTTCATAGCATTTTACATATTGTAACAATTGTTTCCACTAATTAATGGGGCATCTAATATCTAATTTTATTTATTTAATCATTTTATTGACTCTTTCTTTTTTGAAATATTTGGGAAAAATAAATTTAACTGAATACCAAAGTGCACACACTACATTTTGGACTTACATAAAAAGCTAAAATATACATGTTATTATAAATACAGTATCTTCAAAGGAAGATTGTTGAGTGAACTTTAGCAGGTTAAACAAATTGTAGTGGAGAAAAACCAAATAATTAATGATTAATCAAGACAATCAATGAAAATTTATTGAAATAAACTCAGAAATTAAGCTACTTGCAGAAATATAATCTAACCATGAGTATTAAAAGAAACAAGAAATAAAACTACAAACTTTGAAAACTAAAGCATCCTGTAACTAAAGCACTCCATAAGCATTTTTTGAAAAATATTGAAGGAAAGTTTGACAGCACCTGAACATAGCATAGGAATGGGAGGTGGAGGAAAAAGAAAGGGTTTTTTTTGCTACCCAAGAACAAGCCATATGCACATATGTTAATTGGCCCAAAATAGAAAATACAAGTTTGGGTAGTAAATGATGAGATGCATGGTGAAACTGTTGACCATTTAATAACTGGATGCAGTAAAATCCAGACTGGTTACAAAAAAATAGGCATAACTTGCGTTAGCAAGATATTGCATTAGCATTTATGTAGAAAACCAACTTTACTTTCATATTACTTGCAATATGACTTCATGGAAAGTCACTGAATATAATAGAGCAAAAATGTTATGAGTTCTTACAGTCCAGATTGATTGGTACTTGGAATATAACACATTAATTTTATTGTCACTGAAAAGAACTCTGATTGCTTTTTCAATGAAGCCATTTGAAAACATTAAGTTGAAGACAAGCAATATAAAACATTTTGAAAATACTGGTATTTATAAACAGAGATTGCAAACATTTAAGAGACTGTTAATTGTTATTGGATCATAAGGTGTTATATAACAAGGACTTAAAAAGAATTTGCACTGCCTAAATTTAGAAAAACTAATGATAGACCAACTCCAAACATTAGCACATTTGGCACCTCAAAGATAATTACCACAACAGATAGTCCTTGTTTAGTGATGGCAACCCTGGAAATCCCTAATTTCATCATTAAGTAGGACTGCCTGGTTATTAAGCGAATATCTATCAACTTCCAACAAGCAAATCAAGTAGGCTGGTCTATGAGTAAATGCCTGCTTCAGCCCAATGCAAATGGTAGGCATAATGGCTGCTGGTGTAGGGAAACTCTCCTATGCTCTACCACCCAACTGTTCTTCACTATCTTCTTCCTCCCATTCCTGACAAGGCAAGCCAAGCCTAATTAAATCTTTTGTGAAGCCACAATTGTCAAAATACAAATGCTGCTGGTATCCTAGCTCCAGCCACCCTTGCCACCCTGAGGTCTAGACAGCAACCTTGCAAGGACTCAAGAATAAAGGCTCATGCAGCCAGCATGTGCACCTGAACCGGTGGTAAAATTAAAAAAAAATACTACCTGTTCTGTGGGCGTGGCTTGATAATATGGCAGGGGAAGGATACTGCAAAATCTCATTCCCTCCCCATCCCACTAACCTGCTTTCCAGCTCCATTTTCCTGTGCAGGGCAACAAAAGAAGACCCCAGCCAATCAGCTGGGACTTGGAAGGCAGAGAATAGATGGGGGTAGGACTAGTCAGAGGTGGTATTTGCCAGTTCTCTGAACTACTCAAAATTTCCGCTACCAGTTCTCCAGAACTGGTCAGAACCTGCTCAATACCACCTCTGACCTGAACAGCAAGGGGAAAGTCAAAAGTCAGTCGCTGTTCTAATGACAAACAGCACAATCCAGTACAAGATTACTGGCTGAAAAGTACAGAGAAGGGGCAGAGAAGGGGGACAAATAAATAGGTAATGGTTGTTTATATTCTGTAATCATGTACATTTTGTAGTCATGCAAGTGACCTGCCAAGTGCCTGATATTTCATCAAGTGACCACAGGGGCACTCCAACAGCTATTACTTCAAGGACCAAGCACTAATACTCTGTTCAGCACTGTTGTAACTTCAAACAATTAACAAACAAATTATTATTAAGCAAGGGATTAAAGTTATAACTTTAAATCTACTTCTATCTGAATAAAAAGGTATTGATATGTGGGATACCAACTGGCAAATTATTTTCAGCTAATTTTAAAAAGTTTTTATTTTAATCTTTGTTGTTCTGGCCTCTAATCACAAAGCTGCATTTGAGATTAAGCCTAAAAATGTAAAATTGCTTTGAGAAATATAGAATGTATTCAAACATTATGTCAGTAGTAGAATAGCAGAGCACACTAAATTGAAACTGGGATAGAACAATTTGATGCCTGCCAGAACCCATCTTTCACCACAATCACTCCCACCGAATATGGAAAAAATATTTTAAACCATACAAGATTTCCCCAAATATGTGAAGCCAGATGTGGAAGGCAACCATGCAAACCCAGTAAAAGACACAGCTGCTTTATGTACTTGAAAACAGGTGGTATGTGCACACTAATATTTTACCCTTTGAATATACATGTTCACACAGTATTGCTATCCACATGTTATTAGATTTGATTTCCCATCCTCTCTGATCACTACTCAAACATACAGAACTGAATCTCAGCAACATCTGGAGTCCCATAGGATTCCCATCTCTGGCTTTTGTCCAAAAAGATATTGGCAAAGCAACAGAAAATGTTTCCTAAATTAGGGATATAAATTATTTCCACAGTCCTATATTCTTTCTTTGAAAAAATAGGATATTACTTCAGATATAAAATATTTTTAAAACACATTTATTAAGATTATGTCCCAAACTTATTTCATTGTTGTTATGTTTATGTTATACTAGTTTAGCAACTGAAAATTAATAACATAATAAATAAATATTATATTCTAGCTAGTAATATTTATTTCTAGCATATAGACGCTCCTAAAAAAATTTGTTCTTTGTACTTTGGGGAAGCAGGCACTATTAAAGCAAGTACAGGTAATACCCAGGTTACGAACATTCCCTCAGCAAACGTTCTAAGTTACACGATCAGTGCCCCAGTGCATTTCCAAACAAGGCCCAAAACTATAAATCTTGCAGCACTTGCTTGCCCTTATGAACAACCACAGAAGCTCTGCAACATTCATCCTAAGAATGTTGCCAGCTGAAATCGGGCTTTTGAGGGTGGATCTGTCCCTCCGACGCGCCGGTCAAGCCTCCAGAGGCCTAGCCTGGCAAGTTGCAGGCCAAAATGGAGCTTCTGAAGAGCAGATCCAGCCATTAGAAGCCCTGTTCAGGCATCTAGAGGCTTAACCCATACCCTGCTGGGTAAAATGGAGTCTCTCTTGGCCAGATCTGGTCCTCTGAGTCTCAGGTCGGCCTTCTGTGGGACTTATTCTACTTACTTTTCAAAGAGAGAGAAGAGGCTGACCCACATAGCAGAGAAGCCAAAGTCTTTTATTCAGAAGCCGGTGAAACTGTAAGAACATGATGTTTAAGGAAAACAGCTTTCCCATCTGAATAAAAGCGGGCTTCTCTGCCATGAGGGCCTGCAGGCTTAGTTTGGGCCCAGTTTGGCCAGCGATGAGTGGCCTCCTGCTTGCTGCTAATTGGCTATTTCAAATGAGCAGCTTGAGGGATTGGGCATGGTATCCAATCAACAAGGGGCTTGCAGTTCAGCCCAATGAGACAAAGGAAGCAAGTTTCTTGTTGATTGGCTGCTGCTGCTGCCTCAATACCTGAAGCTGTCCTGAAGCAGGAGGCTGCTGTGGCCCTGTCCAGCCCTCTTCTACTTCTAGAGGCCTGCTGGTCACATAGTGCCAAGCCAAATACTTTTACTCAGAAGCTAGCAAAAATGGTTTCCTTAGATTTCACATTCTTACAGCTTTGCCATCATCTGAATAAAAAACACTTCTGCTCCTCTTCCAGTGGGTCAGCCTCTTCTGGAGCTCAGGAGATCTTCAAAACGTAAGTAATCCATGCAAAATGGGGTGGGAAGGAGTAAGTAGAATACGGGACACTAGCAAAACAGGTCCAGTCTGTAGAGACCTGGTCGGGCAGAATGGGGGGAAAGCAACTGTGGGACCCCAGGGAAGCATGAGGTATCTCAGTGGATTGGAGGAGCCTTGGATGGCCTCCTCCAGTATTAGGTTCCACATGCTGTTTCCCACTCTGAGGTACCTCATGTGTATTTAATAACCTGTGCAGATGTAAGCTGTAAGAATGTGAAATCTAAGGAAAACATTTTTGCCAGCTTCTGAGTAAAAATATTTGGCTTGGAACCATGTGGCCAGCAGGCATTCAATTAACAAATGCATTGGGGAAAGCAGGGAGTGATCACATTCCTTTTATATAATTCAATCAAACAAATCCTCAGGTTATGAATGTAGTTGGCAGGCTCTATTATATTCGTAACTCAAGGATTACCTGTACTTCAAGGTTTATGGCAAGTTTTATCATTTGTTCTTTCACAAAAAACATTCAGAACAATATTCAGAACAGTATTTTATAGGATGGTTGTGTTTTTTGTTTATTTACCAACCATTGCAAACCATTTTCTCACATGTAAGTCTGATCATAAAATATGATCCTGTCTTAATTATGATATTTTTGTCTTAATGGCTTGTCTTTACCCATTTCCAAAGGGTCAAAAGGATGGGAGACAATCTGATCTCAGGGGGCATCCTGTTTCAAGAAAAAAAAAATCTTTATCCAGGTGTTCATCATCAAACTTTTGTAGGGTATGCAACTGTAGCTCCCTCCATTTGCTAGGCATATAAGATGGACAGATTTTACTTGAGCTATCTAACCTTTACTTAAATAAAATGAAAGTAAGGGTAGCAACCATATGCAGATAAAGTTAACTGCATAAATCTTGTCTAATCAAAAATCAGACACAACTGGTCAGGCTCATTTTTTATAAACCAGGCCATAATGGTACATTTTGCTATAGTTTTGCTACAAAAAAAATTGTAAGTTCAAACCAGTTTAATAATATTATGTCCCTGCAACATCCACACATACACAAAGGAAATAAACAAAGATATTGATAATGATAATGATTTTTGTTGTTGTTGCTGTTGATGATGATGGAGAATCCAACTCTCACAGATAAATACTGTACTTTCCTCTGAGGATACCAATGTTGAACCCTAAGACGAATGAAAATTAAAGTGGTAGGGTTCATTTCTGATATTTTTTTCCAATAAAATATTTATATTGTCATGAGCAATTTTAAGGATTTTGTCATATAACTTATTTCTGAATAAAAATAAGAAAAAATAACATGTTCAATTCAGCTAATTTGTTTAAAAAAATACATTATGTACCACAGTGGTCCAAATGTTATTTCTTTTCTAAGCCAAAAGCAACTCTTTCACATTCTTCCAATAAACATAAAAAGGGTTATTATTTATTTATTTTCTTCTATACCTAGAATTCTGCTTTAACTACTAAGGAAAAGTGTCAATGACAAATTTTCTAAGAATATCACAAATTTCAACTGCTATGTGGGGGAAAAAAAGGAGAATTAACCTTAGGAGAAAATACTATCAATAGCATGTTAATCTGTCCCTCAGCTGTTAATGATTTATACTGCAATGTCTCTTGATACAATGGGTTCAACTAAAATATTATTATAACAATTTCTGCTGGGTTACCTGAGAATGGAGTGGCTGAAAGGCACTGATGGGAATAACTATTTGTATTTTGGAGGAACAAAACATATTTTTAATTTTTAAATCTGCTTAGTTTTTGTCTATAGATGATAATTCATTTAAAGTGTGGATTAATGTTTAGTAATACTAAATAGAAAAAATTAAAGAAACTTCTGAACCCAACTGCATACTTTTGAAGCATTGCAAAAGTTTGTGCACTTGGGTACTAGTATATGAAGGCAATATTGGTACATGAAGTATTAGTACTTCATTATTATTAAATAATTATAAAGTTTTAGTACCTGAAGGCAGATTATTATATAGTTCCCATTATGAAACTGTTCAAAAGAAACAGACCTAACAAATAGGAGGTGGAGTTGTGTTATATATAAATGATCATTACATCGCTATAGAAATGCATGAAATCAAGGATGAAAACCTCCAAGAATCCATATGGGTCAATATAAAAGTAAAAAAAGAATGACATTGCTATAGGCCACCCAACCAAGCAAAAAAAATAGATGATCTCTTTGCTAATCAATTAACAAATATATGTAGGAAACATATCACAGTAGTAGGGAGTAATGGGGTTGGACTAGATGACCTACAAGGGACCTTCCAACTGTTCATCTTTAAAAAGTCAAGAAGTATAGGAAACTTTGAAAAATATGACAGTAAAATCCAGTCCAACACAATACCACTAAAAAAGAAAAAATATTGAGTGCCTCAATAAGGAAATTCCTGGAAGCCTAATTTTCCACTAATAAATCAATAAACAGACACATTGACATCAACCCAATGTACCAACAATTTAGAATGAAAGAACAATATCAACTACAATCCAGAAGGCAGCATTTAAAGGCCAACGAAGAATCACACTGCAAACAAAGTTATAACTCGACAGATCACAAGAAATCAGACCACATCACATGCAGCTGATCAAATCAACCCGAAACCAGACCATGACATCATCAGAAGACATCCAAACAACAATAACAGCACTAATTTATATCACACAGATGGTACTTAAAATCAAGGGTTATAACTACAGCCAGCCAATCACACAACCAAAATCAGACCAGGATCCAGAAAGCTATTTAAAGGCCAGTGCTCCCCCAGACAAGAACAATTGAAAGCATACTGAAGATATCTCCTCAAATGGGGACGAAACGTTTGCAACCAAATCGCCAAGCTCGGACCTCAAACCAACAACATGACTACCAAACCCAAGTTACTAATATTCAGAGATATTTCAACTATAATATTTGTGCCAAGGTTGCTGCAAATATTTCTGCATCAATATTTAACCAGGAAACTATCGTAATTTGCAGACTCAGTGTTAGGAATATGAGTCACCTAACAGCTATTTGGGTTATAAATATATAAACCAGGATAAACATTTTAAAACTGTATCTTTAAGAAAATGCAAAACTGTAATTAGGTGTGGTTTCTCAAACGGCCATAAGATGGAGCCACAAACCTGGGTTGTTTTGCCTTCGTCTTAGAAGAGAGTGTGAGTGTCTCTCTGTTTCCTTCTGTTGGAAAGTATTGCTGTTCCTCCATTTTTCCTAATTGACTGATATTCCTGGATTTGATGTAAGTCTGATACTGAACTGTTTTTTTTTGACACTGGACTTTGTTATTGAATTATCCCTGGATTGAAAAACTGACTGATTTACCTGTGAGTGACTTTGGGCTGCCTATTTTGAACTTTGCTTAAACCTTTCTGGAAGTAAAAACCTACATTTACTGTACAGTGTATCTGTGTGCTGTGTGTGTATTATTCAAACACTACTCTCAAATATGTCTCCCTGTATGCGCTCATTCTCCTAATGGGGAATTACCTCAACACTCAGCAACATCTTTATCAATACAATTATACAAGTTTTAATAAAGCAATCTGTAAAATCATTATTTTAAAAAGCACAATTACATATTTCTAATAGTACTGAAGCAGTGAACATAATATCTTTTATATTATTCAATGAGCAACTTCTAGACCATAAACCTAATTGTGCCTCTTATTTCTTGTTGAGAGCAGGATGAAGTTAAATAGGCAGATTGATCACACATATTTTAAGAACTATAATAAATAAAACTGATTTATGTTTTTGATTATATGTCTCAGTAATATCCCATTGAGAATTTTATAAATGTTGCTTTATTGGATTAAAATCATTACATATTTTCATATTTACATATCATATTGTAGAATAATGGTTTTCCAAATTGCTTTAATGAAGCTTGTATTGATTAAAGGTGATCTTAGTGGTAAAAAATTTATATTAATGCAATGGTTGTAGCTTAGAGTCTATTATGTTTCACCTTTTCTCTCTTTGTTTTATATCACTAAATGTTTCCAAGTACTGTAACTAAGTTCTATAGTTACCTGGATTACTTAGAGTACTCAAAAGAACTTAATTCTGAATATATGTAGGGGAGAAAATGACATTTCCAGTGCTTGGCTTGCTTAAATTCTGCTAAATGCAATACTTCCCTCCGAGAAAGTTGCTTAGAAGGAAGCTGTAAAGTTGTCATTCTTTTATATGAAATAATACTGGGCTACTTTTCGAGCCATTAAGCAGAGGAATGGACTCCAATATATTATAGAACTGCAAAAGATTTCCGAGTCAAAGATCAGCTATGTAATACACTGCCTGCCATTGCAGATACTCTGCTGTAAAAGGATCAGTGATAAATGGCGCATGCCCTCATTTCATATTATTGAGGCCTACACACCTGTCTCCTGTATAATCCCACGAGTAACCCAGGAAGGCATTGAATTTTTCTACTCATGAAGGTACAAAAATATATTTAGTGAATAAATCATGTTTCTACCTATAATTATGATTTTAAAAAGTAATTATGTAGTCTTTTAAAAATTCAACATTTAAAATATATTTTAGAAACAAAATATTATAAATGCTGGTCCATCAAAACAATCAAAACTACAACTAGTATTACAGAGCAGTGATAGCTCATTCATGATATCATTTTAGAAAAGGCTTTGGGGGCTATTGAATCCTCTTGTATGTCAGTATCAAACTGAGCAGTAGATGTATGTGGGTGAGAATTGAAGTGAATCTTAACTCCTTCCAACTACATGGATAAATATTTTACCATAAAAGTAGCAGCCATGCTGTTTCTTTTCCTTTTATTTTGAATAAAATAAACAAACTGTTTAAAACTACCCTTTTGTTGTCTACAAATCCAGACTCCCTTTGTGTACTTTCCTTTAATAATCTCTTTTCCCCTTCTTTTTGTGCTCTTATTCTTTTCATTATTACTCGGGTTTCTGTAAGGACATAACAGCATCTTTTAATTGATTATGCTGGGTTTTTCTCTTTGTCATGTTTACTTATGTGCTTTTGTGGGATACAATATAATAAGTTGTAATTTTTCATTATATAGACTAGCATATAGTTAATGAACTACTTATCCAAGGTACAGCCATATTTAAATTTGCTTTTCAATTGTATTGCTGATGATTTCCCATAAGCCTTAACTCTCAAAAAAAGCCTCTCTTTCCAGGACTAGATTTGGCAAGAGACCATTTAATACATTGTAGCATTTGTAGCTGTTCTCAAGCCTCCATGAACAAAGAAAATAGTCAAGTTTGCAAGAATGTATCTGCTTTGATGTTTTTCTTTCATGAATGTTTCTTTCACTTGGGAAATGTTCTTTTCCACAGTTATGTTGCAATTCTTTTGAAATAGGAGAACTGATAAGGGAGACATGGAGGGCGGGTTAATGTTGAGCACGCTTCGGTGACAATAAGGGCTTAACTAACTTTAAATGTTTAGGGCTTATAATAGATTCTAGACCAGTGGTGGCTAAACTTTTTGGGCTCCTGTGCCAAAAATTGTGCATATCCTTGCACGCTCATCACATGCCAGCATCCAGAAGGCAATGTGCACTCCCCCACATCCCTATGCATGCGCATGCAACCCCACCCACCCCACCCCCTTACCTGCGCTGCACCTCACAACTGATTTTCGGCTGGTTTGAGGCCTTTTTCAGCCTCCCAAAGGCTTGAGGAAGGCTTCTGCAGGCTTCTACAAGCTTTGTAGGCCGAAATCTAGCCTTGTTTTGTCACTTCCTGTATTTCCAAAAATACCAGAAGTGATGGAATGGGGCTAGATTTCGGCCTACAAAGCTTGTAGAAGCCTGCAGAAGCCTTCCTCAAGCCTTTGGGAGGCCAAAAAAGGCCTCAAACCGGATGAAAATCAGCTGTGAGGCACACATATACGCAGTGAGGTAAGTTTGCCTGCAGCTCGCATGCCGGCACAAATGGCTCTGTGTACCACCTGTGGCATGCATGCCATAGTTCTAGTTCACCATCACAGTTCTAGACGATCGGAAAGCATGTGATCAGACCGGGCCTATCAACTGGGCTGACAAGGGTAGGTTGATTATAAAAATATGCTTCTTCATTATTTGGCTGTGGTCCTTGCCTGTGTGTATTAAGGACCATCTAAAGTAATTTGGTGTTTATATTTGAAGATTATTTACATGGAATTAAAGAAAGGCAATTTTTCCATTTCCTATTTCTTTGTTATCAGTGCTATCCCTGTTTATTAGGATTCCGCCTTTCTGAGTATCACAGACTGCAGAGAAGAATAGAAGTAACAAATAGTTTTACTTCCATAAATTGGCTTCATTATTTTGTAAGATTCAAATGTCTGAATTACAAATACAGATAAATGGTCTTTTTATTTCTTTGTTTGTACAACTAAGTGCTCTATGAATAAATAATTCATTGTTTAACTTTTGAATTAATTAAACTGCTAACTAGTTTCATTGTAAGGCTTTTAAATATTTGACATAAGTGCTCTACATGAGTTTGGAACATAACTTGAAATAGATGTGAAGAACCTTCTATAGCAAGGGTATCAAACTGGATTTATTTGAGGGCCAGATCAGCCTTGTACTTCTCTGCGATCCAACCAGGGTGGGGGACAAGACCCTGATGGCCAAAATAGGGCACGGAGGATGCGTGGAGCACCCTATAGCCCATACACAGTCTCGACAGCCTCCTGCATGCAGCCCTCCAAACCCCATTTTGGCTGCCAGAAGCACCACAGGCTGGTCCTATGCTATTTCCAGGCTGGCCCCATGGACCAGATTTAAGCACTCTATGTACTGAGTCTGGCCTGCAAGCCTTGAGTTTGACACCTCTGATCTGTAGCATATTATTAGCTACATGTCTCAATAGTTTTTTAAAGCTATTATATTATACAATAAGCTATTTTATGTGCAGTTTTTCTAAATGGTTTTCATAAACCACACACACACACACACACACACACACACACACACACACATATATATATATATATTCTTAAGTTTTCACAGGTACTTACATGTATGGTATTCAGCTTTGTTCGGGTATTTTCCCAGATGAGATTCTGCCGAAATGTTGCTACAACTTTAAAAGCACAACTATAATGACGTGGGAAAATACCCGAACACAGCTGAATACCATACATATAGATACCCGCGAAAACTTAAGAATATATACATACATACATACATACATATACACACACACACACACACACATATATATATATACATACATACATATACATATACATATACATATACATGCACATATACATATACATACATATTTGTTTTCTTAAGTTTTCGCGGGTACTTACATGTATGGTATTCAGCTTTGTTCGGGTATTTTCCCATGTCATTGTAGTTGTGCTTTTTAAAGATGTAGCAACGTTTTGGCAGAATCTCATCTGCCATCATCAGGCTTCTGTATAGTGTTCATCTGTGAGTCAGACTTTTATAGTGGTTTCAGATTTAAATTTGGGGCAGCCTATTGCTGTGCCAGAATGGTTTTTTCTTCATTCTGATTGGTTGGGAGTCTTGGTCTTTGTTTATTGGTCTTGGAGTTTGCTGTGTTCTGCTTGATTGGTGTTTCTAATATCTTTTGTCTGTTTTGTGGCTCTTTTTGTATCTTGATTGGCTGGCAGCATTGTATTCCTTTATTGGAGGCCTTTAGTGCAGCTTGGCTCCGGGTAAATGGACGGCTTTCATTTGTTAGGAAGCTAGGTTTCATCTGGGTGCCTGGTTGGGGTATGTTTGAGCTGGAGGTATCAGGGGGGATCTGTTTGTGCCCAGGTGCTTGTCTGGCTACTGGTGTGGAGATTTTTTTGTTTGTGAGTGCAGGCTTCTAAATGATTGACAGCCTGGTGGAATCATCTCTTCTATTCATGCTTTCTGGTCTTTTTTCAATCTCTATGGCTTCTCTGATGATTCTGTGGCTGGGGTTTTCTATAGTGGCTAGGGTTTTGGTGCCATTGAAGTTGATGCTATGACCTGTGGCTTCCATGTGTTGGACTAGTGAGGAAGTATGTTCCAGCTTTTTGACTGCATTTTTGTGTTCATCCAGGCGGGTACTTATTCTTCTATTGGTCTGTCCAATGTATGTGGCAGGGCATGATGCACAGGGGACTTCGTATATGCCTTGGTTTTCCAGGTCAATTTTATCTTTGGGGCCACTATAGAAAACCCCAGCCACAGAATCATATATATATTTTCTGAGGTTTTTGCAGGTATTTGTATGTGGATCTTTGGTTATTCGGGTTTTCTCCCGCGTACAATTGGAAGTATCTAGGCGACATTTCGATGAAGTCTCATTCATCATCTTCAGGCTTGTGTCTTCGGCTCTGTGCTTCTCAGAGTAATGTGAGCTTGCAGATGCTTCTTCCTTTTAACTGCTAGTGGGGGTGTGACTTGATTGGGTGGGGGCTTGGCTGTGTTCTGATTGGGTGGTGGTGTGTTCTTATTGGTTGGGGGTTTGGCTGTGTTCTGATTGGTTGGGGGGTTGGCTGTGTTCTGATTGGCTGGGGGTGTGTTGTGTTCAGGTGGGGGCTTGGTTGTGCTCAGGTTAGTCTTAGTTGCTGGGGGATTTGAGCTGGTGAGCTGTGATCCTGCTGTTTGGCTTCGCGTTCGTGGTTGTGCCACATCTTCTTGGTGGGTGTCTGTTCACTTCATGTACGGGTGGGAGGGGTTTGAAGTGGGTAGTGATGCAACTGCGGTACGGCTTCTGGTCCGTGGTCCTGTCTCACCTTATATGTGGGTGTGAGTCTGCTTTCTTGTGTGGCCCTTGTGTGTGTGGGTCTGGTGTCATTCTTCATGTTAGGTACTCGTTTGTTCATGAGGGCGGGTTTCCAAATGGCTGGTAGGCTGAGGTATCGTCTCGTTTATTCATGCTGTGTGGGCGTTTTTCTATCTTTATGGCTTCTCTGATTATTCTGTTGTTGAAGTGTTCAGTTTTGGCGATAGTTCTGGTATTTTTAAAGTCAATCTCATGTCCTATGGCTTTGAGGTGTTGGACCAGGGAAGAGGTCGGTTCTTCTTTTTTGATTGAGTTCTTATGTTCTTCAATGCGTACACTTATTCTTCTGTTCGTTTGTCCAACGTATGTGGTGGGGCAGGCGGTGCAAGGGATTTCGTATACTCCTTGGTTTTCTAACTCGATTTTGTCTTTAGGGTTTCTTAGGATGGTGGATATTTTTCTGTTTCTGCATTTTCTGTTTGTACATCATGGAAACAGAAGCTAACAATCAACTTCCTTTCCTAGATGTCTTAGTATACAAAAAATCCAATGGCTCCCTAGGACACACCATCTACCAGAAGAAAACACATACTAACCGCTATCTACACGCACTCTCACACCACCACCCAGCACAGATCAATTCCGTAGCCGAGACACTCATTTCCAGAACAAAATACTTAGACGATGAACAACACCTAAAAACCGAACTACACACTCTCACTAATGTACTAACAGCCAATGGATTCCAAAGAAAGATTACCCACCTAATCCAAAAAGAAACCCCAACCAAAATCCAAGACAGAGAACAAGAGAACGGCAAAGCGCTCCTCCAATATATAAAAGGCACTACAGACAAAATCAGCAAGATCCTCCAAAAACATAACATTAAAACAGCATTCTGCACAAACAGAAAAATATCCAGAAGATGAGACACGACCATGGACCAGAAGCCGTACCGCAGCTGCATCACTACCCGCTTCAAACCCCTCCCACCCATACATGAAGCAAACAGACGCCCACCATGAAGATGTGGCATGACCATGAATGCGAAGCCAAACAGCAAGGTCACAGCTCACCAGCTCAAATCCCCCAGCAACTAAGACTAACCTGAGCACAACCAAGCCCCCACCTGAACAGAACACACCCCCAGCCAATCAGAACACAGCCAAACCCCCAACCAATCAGAACACAGCCAAACCCCAACCAATGAGAACACACCCCACCCAATCAGAACACAGCCAAGCCCCCACCCAATCAAGTCACACCCCCACTAGCAGTTAAAAGGAAGAAGCATCTGCAAGCTCACATTACTCTGAGAAGCACAAAGCCAAGACACAAGCCTGAAGATGATGAATGAGACTTCATCGAAACGTCGCCTAGATACTTCCAATTGTACACGGAAGAAAACCCAAATAACTAAAGATCCACATATATATATATATATATATATATATATATATATATATATATATATATATATATATATATATATATATGTGTGTGTGTGTGTGTGTGTGTGTGTGTGTGTGTGTGTGTGTGTGTGTGCGCGCGCGCGCATGTGTGTGTGTGTGTGTGTATGATGACGAATGAGATTTCATCGAAACGTCGCCAAAATACTTCCAATTTTACACGGGAGAAAACCCGAATAACCAAAAATCCACATACAAATACCCGCGAAAACCTCAGAAAACAAATAGATAGATGATAGATAGATAGATAGATAGATAGATAGATAGATAGATAGATAGATAGATAGATAGATAGATACATGCATACATACATACATACATACATACATACATACATACATACATACAATTTGTAAAAAGCAGTGGATCATGCTCAGTATTTCCTAGCCAAACCACAGAAAACTACAATGATCTATTACATATCGATTTTACAGAAGACAATGTTGAAAAAGCACTACCCAATTTAAAACCATCTCTATCTATTGGACCGGACAGAATATTCTACTTCTTAAAAAAGCTATCCACTGCCATAGCAGAACCTCTAAGCATAATCTTTGAAAAATCTTTCAGGACCAGCTCCTTGCCTAACCTATGCTCACAAGCCATGGTAATCAACATCTTCAAAAAGGGAGACCTTTTTGAACCAGCCTAGTTGAAAATTACAGACCAATCTCCTTATGCTGGGTCACCTGTAAAGTCATGGAATCAATTATTAACCAATCCATTATCCTCCACTTAGAGACAAACAACCTACTCTCTAATAAACTATTTGGTTTCAGGAAAAAACTATTCTGTAATCTGCAACTCTTACACTGCAAAAACATATGGACCACACAACTCGATCAGGGCAAAACAATAGACACAATCTACATAGACTTCTGTAAAGCCTTTGATTCAGTGGTACATGACAAACTACTCCTAAAACTAAAATCTTATGGTATCTCTGGAAAACTGCATAACTGGATAGAAGCATTCCTGTCAAACAGACAACAAATGGTCAAAATTGGGAGCGTCCTATCAAATTCTGTACCTGTCAATAGTAATGTCCCCCAAGGCAGTGTTCTAGGACCAACTCTCTTCATACTGTACATAAATGATCTCTGTGATCATATTAAGAGCAACTGCGTTCTCTTCACTGATGATGTGAAACTGTTCAATACCACAGACAATACTGCTACCCTTCAAAAAGATCTTGACTACGTATCAGAATGGTCAAACAAATGGCAACTTCAAATCTCAACAAATAAATGCTCTATCTTATATATTGGCAAAAAAAAAATCAGAAAATAAAATACAAGCTGAATAGTCAAGACCTTGTTGATGATCCAAGCTCTGGAAAGGACCTTGGAATACTCATCTCTAATGATCTAAGTGCTAGAGCCCACTGTAACTACATAGCCAAAAAGGCATTAAGAGTTGTTAACCTAATCCTACGTAGCTTTTTCTCTGGTAATATCACACTAATAACTAGAGCATACAAAACATTTGCTAGACCAATACTCGAATACAGCTCATCAGTCTGGAACCCACATTACGTATCTGATATTAGCACAGTTGAGAAAGTCCAGAAATATTTCACAAGAAGAGTTCTCCACTCCTCTACTCGCTGTAGAATACCTTATGCCACCAGACTTGAAATTCTAGACCTAGAAAACCTTGAATTACACCGTCTTCTGTCTGATCTAAGTATGGTATATAAAATCATACATTGCAATGACTTACCTGTCAATGAATACTTCAGCTTCAACCATAACAACACAAGAACACACAATAGATACAAACTCAAGGTTAACCCCACCAAACTTGATTGCAGGAAATACTTCAGCAACAGAGTGGTCAATGTCTGGAATACTCTTCCTGACTCTGTGGTTTCTTCCCCAAACCCCAAAATTTTTAACCTTAGACTGTTTACTATTGACCTCACCCCTTTCCTCAGAGGTCTGTAGGGGGCGTGCATAAGCGCACCAACATGCCTACCGTCCCTGTCCTATTGTTTCTTTTATTTTTCTTATATGTACCCATTTCATGTATTCATAACTATGTATATACTTATACCTATTATCTTGTAAGCGATTGACAAGTTTAAGTTTTCGCAGGTACTTATATATGGAATTTCATAATTTTCCATTTCTCCTCTCTAAATCTGAGTCAACCAAACTATACAACAGATTGAACTTACTCTGGGAGTCTTGAGAAGATACCTGCAGATAAAGATGTTATATCATCGTTATAGAAGAATGAGAAATGTTTCTTCTGGACCCACTTAATTATGATCTCCAGCAAAATAAGTGTAATGAACAAGGGAGTTGCCTAAATGAAAGGGAACAGACATCAACAAAGTAAAAAATTAAGTTTTTGCTGTCCAGTAATGATCTAAACCAGCGGTGTCAAACTCGTGCCATCACATCATCACATGATATATCGTGACTTTTTTTCCACTTCACTAAACTGGGGTGGGTTTGGCCAGCATGTGACACATCCCGCCCGTGAATCACGAGTTTGACACCCCCGATGTAAATTCAAACATACATATTTTGGTATTACTTATACAGCATTATATACAGCAGGGGTCCCCACACCGCCGGTCCGCGGACCGGTACCAGTCCGCGGAACAAGTCTTACCGGGCCGCTGGTTGCTGGGCGCCGCCATCTTTTTTGGTAAAAAGTGCTTCGGTGAGCTTTTCCGGTAGAAAGCCATTTCTACCCGAAAAAGCTCACGGTAAGTATGCCGCCATCTTTTGACGAAAAGATTTTTTCGTCAAAAAGATGGCGGCGCCCAGTTGATGCCGGTACCGGGCCGCGGCGCCCAGCTGATGCCAGTACCGGGCCGCAGCGTCAAAAAGGTTGGGGATCACTGATATACAGCATTATCCGTATATCTTAATGAGTGCATCATTGTAGATAAATTTTTGTTTACAAAAGATGCTGAAAACTCAATCCATGTACATCTCTATTCAGCCTGATCTAGAGCCAAAGGGGTGGGATTCAAGGGGTGGGATACAAATTTTTTTACTACCAGTTCTGTAGGTGTGGCTTGGTGGGCATGGCATGGCTTGGTGGCTGTGGCTTGGTCGGTGTAGCAGGGGAAAGATAGTGTAAAATCTCCATTCTCTCCCCACTCCTGGGGGAAGGTTACTGCAAAATCCCATTCGCTCCCCACCCCATTAACCTGCTTTCCAACTCAGTTCTCCTGTGCAGGGCAACAAAAGAAGACCCAGCCGATCAGCTGGGACTCAGGAGGCAGATGGAGTTGAGGCCAGTCAGAGGTGGTATTTGCCGGTTCTTTGAACTACTCAAAATTTCCACTATGGGTCCAGAACTGGTCAGAACCTGCTGAATACCATCTCTGATTCTGGCCCTTCATGGTCAGAAAATATGTAACATGCATCTGTATTATTCATATCTGATTCTGATTAAGGGCAGGAAAACAATCTTTATATATTAGGCTACAGGAAAGAGGTAATTAATGATGTTATTCAAAGTTCAATTTAAAAATCCTAATCATTTCCAGGGTTAGAATACTGAATATATCCCAATCAATGCCAACTGATTTTTTTTAATGGAGAAAAGATGCCAATTAATGCCAACTAGATTTTTTCCCCTATTTCAATTGCAGGGGGAATGGGGAATGGGTTAGACTCCAAACATATGTCTCCTCTTCCATTCAAAACACTTGCATTCTGTGAAATTTCTGATGGCCTACTTTAGTCCTTATGATAGCTTGCCATTCTGGGAGCTTTAATTCTAGCACAGGTTGGAAAAGACTCTTTATATATAGCCATAACAAGTGATCACACTAATATAATGTTTTCCAGACTGCTTTGGAAGTGCCATCACAGATCTAGTGCTGCATAAATTAACTTTTTAATACATATAGTTACATTGAGCTAAGAATTATCAGCTAAGAAACCAGATGTTTCTTAGCTGATTGTATTGAATTATTGCAATGCATTCTGTGAGAGTATCCTTGAAAAAATTCAAAAAGATTGAAAACACTGATTTTTGACTAATTTGGACTAATAACCATTTGCACCAATATTAATAAAGAATTAATATGTTTTGAAGTAACATGACAAAAAGGCATACTGTTTCCTATCAACCAGTGCAGTGTTTTTCATTTCAGTGATAGTACTTCTTTGCATTCTATCTATACTTATAGATATAACCTCAGATTCCATCCTTAGGGAGAAATATGAAAATATGCTGTGAAAGGCAGAACTGGATTTCTACATTGTTCTAAGCCGTGATTTGGCTTAAAAATAATAAAGAAACGTAACATAGGAAAACACAAAACACAATTAAGAAATCAGGGCAAATTTACATCCCTTCAAGTAAGGTAAGTCTCCTTTCAGTTCAGTTTGATTCCTGGTGACTTCATTAAACATCTTCATGTAGTTTTCTTAACACCAGTTCCCCCCCCCCTCCTGGGGTATTATTTTTTTAAATTCCCAGATTAATCACGAGCACGCGTCCTGAATCTTCTGCCATTCAAACGCAGCTTCTTTGGGAATCAACTAAGGTTGGCTAAAGATTACTGCCTAACTCCAAAAGACAAAGTCTTCTTATAAGCGATTAGGTGATTTCCTTCTACTCGCAGAGGCGGGAGAGTAGGGAGGGGCGGAAAGAATCTGGAGAAAACACTTGCTAAAACTGGAAAAAAAAAATCCAGAGGAACTTTTCGTTCCATGTTGAGGATTCAAAAGTGAATTTTCAAGGTGCCGTTTTTAACCCAGACATTCCCAAACCGCTGCGTTTTCCAAACGCAGCAAGCTTCGCAACTGTAGCAGAAATTTGTTGCACAGAAAGGAGAGGGGGGCATTTAGGAAGGTGGGATTAGGAGCTCTCACCTTGTCCACGTAATCGGGAACTTCCTCGACGCTGCGGAAAGAGCTCTCGTTGGGGCCAAGAACGTAAAATATGGAGCGGAACTCCTGAAAAACAGAGAGAGACTGTTTAGGGGTGGCGGCAGTGGCTGCCATGCTTGTGGGCCTAAAACGTTTGCACCCCGGCTTCTAGAAAGTAGCGCCCCCTCTTTGAAGCGAAGCAGGAATCAGAGAGACAATCCGATGTGGATACGGAGATATTTTAGCTCTGTCAACTGGAAGAAAGTTCAATTCACAGGCTAGAAAACAATTAGTTTCGGAATGCGATTAGTTTCGCAGGCGTGGCGTCATATGACATAGGGAGGAAAGCTTTAGGCATAAGATCAAAGAGATAACGTTAAGTAAATACTGGTTCACTGTCTAGAATGAATGGTCCCGGTTTTTGGCTTAATGTAAGAGTCATTTTAAACTACACGGGGAGTATTTTAATATTTTTGCAATTGTGAATTGGTTTGAAGATGTTATTTGTAAAAATATGCTTTGCACCATTGAGCATCTTTAACTAATGGGAGTCTATTAGAAGATATCTTCTGTAAACAGAACTCGAAACACAACTAACATATTAGTGTATGGAAATTAAGGCAGTCTGTTAAAAATGCAAGGTTTCCCATTCCTCCAGCATCATCCATTTTAAGGGTTTGATGAAAATGACATAGGCTAGTGCCACAGAATGTGGCTGTAGTAGTTCCCGAATGCCACATCCTTCCAAAAGGATATTGGCCTGTAATATTCCCACCCATCATTTCTGGTGAAAGGAATATCTCACTGTGTTGCAGTAAATGGCCAGGAATTTCTCTAAATTTGCATATTTACAATATGATCAGAGTTTGGGTTCTATTATTGTGGTCTCCAATATGGAATTTGCTACAGAAGAGAAATCACAATAAATGAAGTGTAGACACTAAGTCCAATGCTAAATAAACATTCTCGTTATTTGAATTCTCCTTTAAGCTTCCTTCCATTTTCTTGTTGGATTTCCTTTATGTTTTTTTCTTTGCTTATTGAAGTCAGTGACCCAATGACCCACAATGACACAGTTAGAGGGCAGTACTGCAGGTTACGTCTGCTGCCTGCCAGCTGCCTGCAATTTGGCAGTTCAAATCTCACCAGACTCAAGGTTGACTCAGCCTTCCATCCTTCTGAGGTGGATAAAATGAGGGCCCAAATTGTCGGGGGCAATATGCTGACTCTGTAAACTGTTTAGAGAGGGCTGTAAAACACTGTAAAGCAATATATAAGTCTAAGTGCTATTGCTATTGGGTATATATCACTCTGCTAAACAAATAATTCCCTCAATACTGTTCAACTATTACAAAGTCTGCACTACTATAACTGTTAATCTTCTCATCACTCCTTATCACCCATCCCCTCCTATCCCCTTGTGATTGTAGGACTGTAACTTTGTTGCTTGTATCCTTACAATTTATATTGACTTTTTCCTAGTATGATTTGACTATCATTAAGTGTTGTATGTTATGATTCTTGATTCTTAACGAATGTATCTTTTTATGTATACTGAGAGTATTTACACCAAGACAAATTCTTTGTGTGTCCAATCACACTGGGCCAATAAAGTATTCTATTCTATCTATTCTATTCTATATCGATAAAACTCCAAATCTTGACATCACTGTCAAGGAATTATGGGATGATGTTATAGCCTAATATTTTTATTTCCTTGAATAAAATGTGCTGATCTACCTGATGGTACAAATGCTGAGGTTGGGTTGAATGGAAATCGTATCTATTTTGGTATGGGTGAAAAATGCTGGCCATAATATAAACCTGGAAAATTGGGAGAGAATGTGGGGATTAAATTACAAACTAATTACATCCACAGCATACAGGGAAAATCAATACAAAATGTTCTACAGATGGCACCTTCCCCCTGCTAGACTGGCAAAAATGTTTAATTTAGACTCAAATTGTTGGAAATGTGGAAAAGAAAAAGGCACTTATTTTCATACCTGGTGGACATGCCAGGTAGTGAAAAAAATATTGGAATACAATTAGACAATGAATAGAAGAAATCATGAATCAGAAAATTGAACTTAATCCAGAAACTTTTTTATTAGGTATAATAACAAAAAATGCAATAAAACAGATAGATATATCATGTTACACATATTAACAGCTGCAAGGATTTCATATGCACAACTCTGGAAGGAAAAAAGGGTTCCACCAGAAGGCATGGTTATAAAAAATAATAATAGATTGTATAGAGATGGACAGGCTAATGATGAAAATAAAAGACAGATAAGGTTCAATTTACTATAGGGCCTGGGATGCCTGGTATGAGTGGTTTAGAAATAAAAAGAAAAGAAAATAGCAATTAGGAAAATAATGAGGGAATATGTAAATATACCATGGAGAAGATTGATATGTAAGGATAAAAGATATTGATTTATAGCAAGAATAAGATGTAATGGTAAAGGAATAAGTAAACACATATACTGAAAAATGTGAGGAGATGCAAAAGATGTCTTGATGTTGATAACAATGTATAAAGTTTTATGTTTTTAAAATTTGAAAACTTAATAAAAAAAATTTTTTTTAAAGGAAATCGTATCTATTTGTGTGGTCTAGGAAAATTAATAATATTGTCACTTTTCCTTAAAAAAGTTCCTTCATTTACTAGTCAAACGAGGATATTGGCAGTAATCTTTCTTCTAATCTCTAATAGTACCTATTTGTATGTACAACCATCATTCATTAAAATTTATGGGAAATTTATAGAAAACAGTGTTTATGCTGTGATGCCTTCCATATGAATGTTAACTTTTGTTAAGATTCTTTGTATTACAATTTAAAAATAAAGAAACAGATCTCAAAGGCTGGGATTCCCTTACTGACTAAAAGATTGTTTCAGTATCCCAAGAAATTAAATTCTTAGAAGAAATTAAGAAACTGATCCAATGTTATTATCAAGCAGATCATGTTTTTGTTTTCTCTAAAGAACTCCACCCACTCTATAGCCGAACACACCCAGAGGTTTCTTGTTTGAATCTCATTAAATAAGATTGGACAGGGTGAGAATGAGATGGGCAATACCATTTGCCTTGGCAGTAATTCACAGTAAAGTGAAATTGCATCCAGATATGAACTGGGAGTAATTTGTATGAATAAGAATTGAAGTTATATTAAATATGGGAAATAGCTTTACATAATAAGAATCTTATTTTAAAATGTACATTTTAGTTTAGATCTTCATTTATGTAATCAATGTAGCAATACTGCAAAGTATTCCTATCTGTTGTTCATATGATAAGAATCTGTGTGTTCATTATTCCCTATGCCCTAATCTGGTGCTAAAACATGATACCTGTAATTGCAAAAGATTTCCAAGTTCATCATTACCTAATCATAAAGTGGTATATTTGTACTGCTTGAAAGATTTCATAACCTAGTACCTAATTCTGTTCCTTTAATCTGTGCTTGATTAATACTGTAGCCAGCAAAATGTTTTGCAGATAGTGAATGACCTATGTTGTCACCTAAATAAATGGTTAATCTTCATAAACAACTGGAAATGTCCAAATTACCATCCCTATAGTCAGGTAGGCATAGTTTTGTGGAGAATTAATGCTTTAAACAAGCTGCATATATTTTTCTTGCAATTTGTTATTACAAATATAAAATTGGTAGGATTTGTATCTGACCATCTATTTACTGAGAAGATTTATGTTTTTGTTATTGTACCAATAAGAATAAAAAAAAAAATCTAGTAACACCAGTCAAAAATATCTTTCTTTCTCTCTTTCTCTCTTTCTCTCTCTCTCTCTCTCTCTCTCTCTCTCTCTCACACACACACACACACATTGAATTTCTATAAAATAGGCAGAAAAGAATTTTTTCAGCATAAAAAAAATTGAACTTGCACTAATAACTAGAGTTCTTCACTAATGAGGTATATCAACTAGCCATTCTGGCTGAGATTATATATTGTATTTAGCCATAAAGTAGTTTCCATGGCTGCGCTTCAATGCAGCATACAGGTAATCCTCAATTTACAATCACAATTGGACTATCACTTTCATTGATATTCAGAGCAGTTATTCAGTGTTTCCCATTCACTACTTTTTTTGCCATGGTTAAGTGAATCATGCAGTTATTAAACAATTTCAGCTTCCCCATTGACTCTGCTTCCCATAAACCCTCTGTGAAAGTCGTGAACAGCAGTTCTTGAAAGAGTCACTGAAAATGAGGGGACAGACATATTAATTATCTGAATAAATAAATAAAGCCATTGTAAATACATGCCAGTTGCCAAACATCCAAAATTTGCTCATATGATTACAAGTAGGCTGGAATGGTCGTAAGTTTGAGTATCAGTCATAAGTCATTTTTCAATGCTCCTGTAATTTCAAACGGTCATTAAATGAATGGCCATAAATTCAGAAGTGCCTATATAAACATAGTTTTTACATTAGTTTATGGTGTAGTGTGAGTCCAGTGTTAAATACACCATAACCTAATATGGAATTAAATATCAAATGGTTACTACTTTAAACAATTATTAAAAGGGAACATTATCATTTTGCAATTTATCAGTCCACTTCTTTATTCATTTAATCCTTCTGCTGCATTTCCTGATTGATTTTTCATAGGACTGGTACTTCTATTTCCTCCCTATGTGGTACAATGGGTCACAGCCAGAATTTGCTTTCACAGAGCATCTGATCTTGCCCTTTTAGTTCCCATATAGAACAAGGAATTGGAGAAGAAAAGTGATAAAACACAACTCTCTTCATTACTATGAGCCAAGATCATCTGGAAAGTTACAATAAAATTCAGATGAGTGGGTGGCTAGATTCTCTTTGTATCTCACAGCTTCATAGCCTATTTGTATTTTATGCTAAGCCATAGTTTGCTTAGCCACAGTTTATAGAAAAAAACCACATTTGGCTGCAGGCTACAGTCCCTAATATACTTATCACAGATTGAATGAACTAGTTTATGCTTTATGGGATTCACTAAATCACAAAAGGTAGCTAAGGTGCAAAAGGTGTAAGATGCTCACCTCTTTGTGTGTTTTCATTTCTGTCCTGTTTCAAGCAAATACCTTAACACAGGGGTCTCCAACCTTGGTGACTTTAAGCCTGGTGGACTACAACTCCCAGAATTCCCCAGCCAGCTTTGCTGGCTGGGGAATTCTGGGAGTTGAAGTCCACCAGGCTTAAAGTCACCAAGGTTGGAGACCCCTGCCTTAACAGACATAATGTGCAGGAAAGAATAATAAGAATCCCCCAGGATGGAAGTTCGGACTGCAATTCAGATATAAAAATGCTTTGGATTACAGCCCTTTCAAGTATGGAAAACACATAATTCATTCCTCTGTCATTCCTTCAGTAAGTAACAGGCTTCCACACAGTGGCTATTTCCAAAACCATTGAGAAGAACATTACAAAGTTAAAAAGGAAAAATCATAACTTTGGAATTTACCAAATTATATTTAGTTGGAGGAATCCTTCCAAGCAGCAGAGTGTTTTGACAGCAATTGTGGTCAAAATGTGGATAAGTGTGTTTTTATTTACCAATTTGAAAAAGTCTGAATATATGGGATTTTATTCAAGGCATATTGATGACATTGGCAGACTTTAATAAATATGTAGTATATTACATATTTTAAAGGATGACATACAGAGTTGAAACATATACCATGTCTGTGATAGGTAATCCATGTTATTCAAAAAAAAATGGTTAATTGATGATTTATGCATAAGGCCTTTAGGTTGATTCACATTCCTAAATAAAATAATTATATAAAAATCCTGAAGTAAATTGTTATGTGCCATTTATAAAAAGGGAGGCATACAAGTCTTCCTTTGTTTTTAAACACCCATTCACATGTCCAACAGAATGACCTGGCTCACATCTTGTGGTAAATCTTGTGGTAAATCCATGCAGCATTCTAAGTCAGAAAATAATTATGACTTAGCACAATACGCGCGCTGTAAATGAATTGTCATTTAAAAGTGAGGAATGGCTTGTCCATTTATATATTGCAGTGTCTGGAGCAATTTGTAGAAAAATTGGAGGAGGAACTGAAACAAGTTTTTGATCTGCTTCTCAAAAATGTTCTATATCTTAAGCTGCATTGAATTAAAAATACATGAATTAAATGAATTAAAAATGCTCTGTTTGTTAAGTAGAATTACCTACTTTACCTGTCCTTCAGGTGGATGGAATGAAGTAATACTGTAAAATAATTGTTTGTTTGTTTATCATATTGCTGAACCACCTCCCTCCCTCAGAGATGGAGATTCTCAACTTGTTTTTCCACTACCATAAGTGCAGAGGAAA
>NC_142025.1:33851828-33960690 GCF_049901735.1 Notechis scutatus | reverse complement strand
GTTTGTCTGGAGTGATACAGGGTGTCCTGCCTGGAGGCAGAGGTTGGGCTAGATGCCCTCTGAGGTCCCTTCCAAGTTGGTTTCTGTTCTCCCTGGTTCCCTTGAATGTTATGAGGCACAGGTTCCCCCACTCCATTCAACCCCAAGCTGCTATGCTCCCTGAACGCTTCCGTTTCCTTTCTAATCTTTCTCATTTCCAAGGGCTGCAGGCTGATCTCCCTTTGAGTCCCTGCGATGTAAAGAGCGGCTGACCCATCTCAGTGCCGGCTTTTTAACTTTGCATAATGAAAAGAGCGGGCGGCGACGGCCCCTAGATGTTTCGAAAAGATATTTGAACGAACTGGACATGATGGAGGTGTCTTGAAACGGATTAGGAAATACGGGGGCTCTTCTCCCTTAATCAGGGATGGAGGAGGAGGAGGAGACAGCGTGGTAGGAAGAATCAGAATCCTAGGGGTTGGAAGGGACTGACATCATCTGGTCAACCCCTCTCAACAGGAGACCCCTATATAACTCCTGACAAATTGTTGTTCAATCTGTCTAACAAAAGCCCACTGAAAAATCAGTGCTGCTGCCGTCGCCTTCCGCGAGGACCTGTATATTACTGCACAGGTCAGAAGGGTTGCCATCTTTGGACCATACGTTCCGAGACATACACTGAGCTCAATTTCCCTTCCTTCAAAACGATGTATGAAATACGCACTGAACGGCTGGGCGGACACAGGAGAGTTTTTTCCCCCAAAGCCATCACTCTGCTAATAAACTAGTTACCTCGCTTTCATCCAACTATTTACTAAGTCTGCGTACTATTGCTATTAATCTTCTCATCACTCCTTATGCCCCATCCTCCATGGCGACTGTGTATTTCTTGGTTTTGTCTTATATATGATTTATGATGACTGTTTCCTAGTATGATTTGAGTGGCTTATTGTACCTATGATTATATTAAGTGTTGTACCTGGTGATTCTTGACAAATATATGTTTATTTTTTTATATACGCTGAGAGCATTTTGCACCAGACAAAAATTCGCCCAGCCATGTCTAATCCTGCTGACGCGAAATAATTCTGTTCTGTCCTGTTCTGTCTATCCTCATCTATCTATCCTATCCTATTGTCCTGTCCTATCCTGTTCTCTTCTCTTCTCTTCTCTTCTCTTCTCTTCTCTTCTCTTCTTCTCTTCTCTTCTCTTCTCTTCCTTCTGTTTTGTTGGAATACCTAACTTCTGGTAGCAAGACAGTTCCACTGGTTGATTGTCCTCCTGTTAAAAGGAAGTTTCTGCTTACTTCTAGGTTGCTTCTCTCCTTCCCATTCGTTCCATTCTTCTCCTGCCTTCTAGTTGCTTTGGAGAATATTTTGGCCCCCCTCCCTCCTTCCCAGATTAGCAGCTCATCAAATCGTTTTAAAACATGATTGTATTTACAGATGAATGTCAGAGTTGGAGAGACACTGTAGGTCATCTAGTTAACCCCCTCTCCAGGCAGGAGCACCACCATTTCCGAAAAATGGCAGTCAGTCTCTTCGAAAGTCTCAGCTGTTGGCCCTCACCCCCAACTTCCAAAGGCAGCTTCTGTTCCATGGGTTGATTCTTCTCCCTGTCAGAAAAGTTCTCCCGCTTGGCACAGGTTGAATCTCTCGCATTCGAACATCCATTGGAAATTTCCTTGTCTGGCCTATACAGGACCTTTTAAATTTGAATGTATGACATACATTAGGGTGTGGGGTGTGGGTCAGGATGAACCCCCAATGTTTGTCACAAACTCTACAAAATCCCTGCAACAGTGTGGCTGGGGACTGTGATGCAACAAGGGATGTCCAACCCTCGACCATAGAGCCTGGACTTCCAACTCCCAGAAATTCAACAGCTGGGAATTCTGAGTTGAGTCCTAAATCACCTATTAAAAGTAGCCAGGTTTGAACAACTCTGAGCTGGATATAACTTTTTAAATAAAAAGGCAAATAAATCTAAAAAAAAAATAAATAAAGACTTTTGGTTACGGCACAAAACGAAAGGCTCCGGATAATTATTGGACCTGTCATCTGCCTCTATCACTCTGGTTTGGTTCTGCAACCCAACAAGACAGACACCTCAGGCACGTGATTAGGACTGCAGAAAAATAATTGCCTTAGCCTGCCTTCCACGGAGGACCTGTATAGATGCAGGAGTCAAAGGGTTGCGAAAATAGCATGACCTCACATCTGGACATAACTATTTCAACTCCTTCCTCAAAGCAGCTATGGGCGCACACCAGAACAACTAGACACAAGGGGTTTTCCCCAAAGCCATCACTTTCTTCAAACAAATAATTCCCTCAACACTGTCCAACTATTGCAAGCACATTTATCCTTCTTCTCATCAGTTACTTATCACCCATCATCCCGCCCAGCTGACTGTATGACTGCAACTTTGTGGCTTCCCTTCAGTTTATATTCAGCTGTGTTTTCCTAGTATGATTTGATTGCTTATTGTACCTATGACTATCTTTAAGTGTTGACGTTATGATTCTTGATTCTTATGATATCTTTCTTTATGTATATGAGGAGTATTTGCAAGACAAATTCCTTGTGTGTCCAATCACACTTGGAACCAATAAAAATTCTATTTTATTCTATTCTCTTTTCTTTCTTTCTTTCACTACTTTCTTTCTTTTCAACTTTCTTTCTTTCTTTCTTTCTTTCTTTCTTTCTTTCTTTCTTTCTTTCTTTCTTTCTTTCTTTCTTTCTCTCTCTCTCTCTCTCTCTCTCTCTCTCTATCCTATCCTCTATCCTCTAATTTAAGTATGATTGTGCCCTATGACTATCACACATATTTGTACCTATTGATTCTTGACTCTTGGGCTAGTAACATCTTTTCTTTTGTATTGCACTAAAACATTGGCAAAGACATTCATAATAATAACTCCCAAACACATTTGGCCAATAAAAATCTTTTCTTTCTTTTCTTTTCTTTCTTCTTTCTTTCTAACAACCTTTCTTTCTTTCTTTTCTTTTTCTTTCTTTCTCTTCTTTCTTTCTTTTCTTTTCTTTCTTTCTTTTCTCTCTCTCTCTCTCTCTCTATACTCTCTGTCTATCTATCCTATCTGTCTGTCCTCTTATCTATCATCTATCTATCTCCCAATCTATCATCATCATCTATGATCTGGTTGATTGTAACATTTTCATGACTATCATGGGAAGTGTTGCCTGATGATTCTTGACTCTTATTATTGTCTCTTTTCTTTTATGTACACTATGAGAACATTTGCACGAACAAATTCCTTGTGTCTAATCTGCCACATTGTGTCGAGGAATTCATTCATTCATTCATTCATTCATTCATTCACATTCATTCATTCCATTCATTCATTCATCTGGAGGTGCGAAGTCACCACTAGGTGACAGCAAAAACCTGGAATAATTCAATTCTTCCCCATTGATTTTTTATTTTAAAACTTCCTTATACATAAATTAAACACCCGTTGGTGGGCTTCACGGTTCAGCCCTGCTTGCTGTTGGAAAAATGGACAACACCTTTGCGTTTCTAACAATTAATAACAATAATTAATCCATTCCCAGCAGGAAAATGATGGATAACTGATTGATGTAAAGTTTTTGGTTCTCGTGGTTTCTACCCTCCTGATACAAGCTAGTTCTGATACCGATGGTTCATTTAGTGACCATTTAAAGTTAGCTGACCCTGAAAAGTCGATGGCTGTGTGTTCACATGTATGATGGTTACCTTCTCCATATTCCATAGGAGCCAAAAATTCAGACAATAGCCCACTGACTCATGTTGTGACAGTTGTGTCCCGGGGTGATTTGATCCCCATTTGCAACTTATGACAAGCAAAGTCAATGGAGGAAGCCAGTTCTTAACAATGGTAACCAAGAAAAGGGTCCTATCGTGGGACGGGTTATGACGACTGTCTTACTTAACAACAAGGAATTTAGGGCTCCGTTCCTTTATGGCCTCAATAAAATACTTAAATTAGTGGATTTATTCCTCTATTACTTTTGATTTGCCTTCGAGATGTTTGACACAAGAACAGACTAGGTGCTGTAGGAACAAGGTCACCAACCTTTTTGGACCTCCGGGACTGAAACTCATACTTTAAAATCACCAGACCCAGAGACCCTGGGAAATGCCCCCAGGGGTCTGGGGAAGATCCCCCACCCTGTTTTTTCCTACGGATCGATCATTCTTTGTTGGGATTGCAGGATACACCATCTCCAGCTCCATTCTCCCGGGAGAAGAGAGAACTTTGGCTTCATTGCGAGAAGCAGAAGCAGCAGAAGTCTTCTTCTCCCAAACTCCTCAGAGGTCTTACAAAGCGCCAGCCTCTTGGAACAGGAGGTCCCAGGCTCATTTCTAGCAGGTTGGGAGGAAAGACTTGTGCCCACTCATGCAGCCCAAAGCAGAAGAAGTGGAAGAACAGTGATGTTGAGCCAGATGGTAATGAGAGACAGGTCCACCTCCTGCCCTTTCACCTCCCTCCCTACCTTGTGTTGTTCACAATGCAAAGCGACACTGACCTTGTGTTCCTGGGCCATGTAGGTGACTGTGCCTTGTGTTCCTGTGCAGCCTGGATTAATTGTTTTGGGAGAACATTTCTTGGACACCAGGAATTTTCTCCACGGACTAGTGGTCCCTAGCCTGGGTTGGTATTACTACTGCGCCAAAAAGACACATGAGATCCTGGAACAGAGATTTTGTTTGGGAGAATTTCAAACTTCTAAAATTGTCTAGTTCTATTCTTCAGTGTCTCAAGCATTTACAGAATAGACGGAAATCCCAAGGTGAGGAAGAGTGCCTTGGTCTTCTGGTCAACCTCTGCAGAGCAGGGCCCTATCCCATTCCAGACAAATGGTTGTCCAGTCTCCTTTTGAAAACCTCAAACTGAAACACCTAACTGGGAGAGGAAGTTGTTTCCCACTGGTGAATAGTTCTCACTGTCAGGACATTTCTCTTCCTCTCTTCCTTCCTTCCTTCCTTCTTCTGTCTTCCTTCCTTCCTTCCTTCCTTCCTTCCTTCCCTTCCTTCCTTCCCTTCCCTTCCCTTCCTTCTCTTCCTTCCCTTCCTTCATTCCTTCCTTTTCCCTTTCCTTTTCCCCCTTTCCTTCCTCTCCTTCATTTCTTTTCTTTCTTATTCATTCCTTCCTTCCTTCCTTCCTTTTTTCCTCCTTCCTTCCTTCTTTCTATTCTGCCTTCCTTATTCTTCTTCCTTCCTTCCTTCCTTCTTCCTTCTTCCTTTCCTTTTCCTTTTCCTTCCCTCTCCTTCATTTTCCTTTTCTTTTCTTATTCATTTTCCTTCCCTTCCTTCCTTCTTCTTCCTTCCTTCCTTCCTTCCTTGCTCCTCCTCCCTCCTCCTCCTCCTTCATTCTTCATTACATTCCTTCATTATTCCTTCTTCCTTCCTTCCTTCCTTCCTTCTTCCTTCCTTCATTTTCCTCTATCCTCCTTCCCTTTCATCCCATTTCCTTCCTTCCCCTTTCCTCCTTTTCCTTCTTTCTCCTCCTCCTCCCCTCCCCCCCACTCCCCAAGTTCTCCCTCTCGGGCCCGCTCCTCCTCATAAAATCCCACCACGCCTCACCCAGCGTCTTCCACACCAGGAAACCTCAAGGCGGAAGGACAGGCTGTCGAGCCGCGGAATGGATTGGGATGGCTTATAGTTTGGCTACGCACATGGCTCCTCAGCCTTCCCCTCCTGCCCTCCCAAATAAGTAGAGGGCCGTGACCTTTCCTGATTGAAGCGGGGGACTTCAAAACAATCCGCATCACAGGGGATCCAGCTGGTTTGGTGTTCCTCCCGGGATTCATGGAAATAGAAACAGGTGCCTTAGTGCAGTGCACATATAGTTCTCACCCCACTTTGTTTGTGGTTGCGTTGCTGTCTCATCTGTCTAGAAAAGGAGGCTGACGGGCTGATAGCATAGATGTGTGGGGAGCGAGCTGGGTTTCCGCCCAACCCTCTGCTGAGGGTGGGTAGCAAGAAGCGACAAACCCAGCCGTGAATACTACACAACTGCTGCCATGCAACAGATGTGAGTTCTAACCAGGGGTGGGCTGTTGGGGTCATGAGGTTCAGGAAACCCCTAGCTGATTCATAACCTGGATTCGGAGAACTCCCAAATCCCACTCCTGGCTAGCTGCCCTCCTCCCGCCTCTTGGGGTCCCCAGCCCGTTTGGATGCAGTATAAGTACAGGTGTTACGGATGCTCAGGGAGGGCGAGAAAGCTAAGCCTCCCAGGTGTTCAGGAAGGCCGAGATGGGAGCCTGAGCCGGAGGCCATTTCACCCTCCTGGAGGAAAGCCTCAGGAGCCTGGGGAAAATTAATCCCCGCCCCCATGGTACAGGAGGCCAGCTGGGCCACCATGCCACCAGCAACTAGGTAGAGACCCCGCGCTGAAATTAGTGACCATTCTCCTCAGCCACTCATGGTTCAGGCAGGCGGCTCCTGCCTTGAGGAATCTGACTGAACAGCCGAGACAACATGTTCTTACTGGGAACAGGAAGCTCAAGGCAGGCCCAGGAGAATAACCTCCTTGTCAACCCATACGGTCAGCGGCCCAGGCCTCAAACCATGGCCCTGGCCGTCCATGACCATCTTTCAATCAGCCTCATCTTTCTCCCCTGCGGAACTGAACTAGATGGATATTTCTTAACCATTCAAATTAACAAGGCACCATTTTGTCTGTGTATCTAAAGTCACGGTCAACATTCAGGTGTTTGGCAAATCGATTCGTATTCATGAGGTTACAGTGTTTCTGGTCGCTAGCCTCACCGAATCCCATAGCCTCCTTCGGCCGGGTTTTCTCTGGACTTTAATGGCCGTTGTCTACTTTTAGAAGTCTCAACAACTTTTTGGACTGTGGTGAACAAACCTGGATACACTTCATTCAGGTGTGTTAGCTTTACTAAAGGCTTCCTCAAAACAATTCCCGCTAAGACTTCACATAATTTTGATTGTATGCCTCTTTTTATACAACCAGGATCATATTGGGGGCGCTGCTGGCTGGCTCGTTTGCTGGTGCAGGCGTGGCACAAAACCTTACAGTCAGATAATCAATGAGTCCCTTGACAAGCTCCAAACTTTGCGATGTCTGGTTGCAACTTCTGGCTGGAGAAAGACTCTCAAGACAGCCTTTGTGCCAGTCGGAAGTCAAAGGCGGGGTCAATAAAAGCACTACTCAATCGAGCAAGATAGGGTAATTAATCTGGCAGAGACAAAATTCCAGATGTGAGCGGCGTAATTCAACACGGTTGAGGAGGATGCAGAACACAGATAACCAAAGTTAACACAAGATAAACTCACGTTGTTAGTTCCCAGAAGGCGCCTCACTCAGCTTGCATCTCTTTGAACTCTCATTCCAGTGCTTGACTAATAGAGGAATCAGGATACTTCTCTCTAATAAGCCATATACATATTGCTCCTTCTGTTCCTCCTGCGTACCCCTAGGATGAAAGCCCAGGTGGGCCTGGTCTTCAGCTGTTTCCACTCTCCCTTATTCTCTTCCTGTCTGCCCAGCGGTTTGCCTTCCCAGTTTCCTCCTCAACCATAGACCCTCCCTCCCTGTCAATGTTCATCTTCCTCCTCGGATTGATTCCAGACTCCGACAGGGAGCAACACCCTCGGACTAAGTCCCTCTCATTGCTTCCTGTTTTGGAACAGGTTTCCACCTAATCTGGACTTGTCCCTTTAATTTTCCCCTGAAAAGCTTGAAATAGGCTAGGTGCCTACCCTCACCCGGCTTTGAGTCCTGTGAAATTTGAGATGACAATGGCTCCTCTCTTCTCATTCCCAGGATGGTGACAGACTCGGTTCTTTAAAAATGTGCAAATCAGATTCTAAATACTGTTATTTTCTGTTGTTCTCAGAACCTTTGGGCCTGATCTTGTGAGACTCTTCAATATATATATCTATATATCTATATATCTATATCGGCTCGGAGGAATTTCATCCAGTGACTGGGGCAGAGAGTTGCATATCGGCGAATTGAATTCATTAGCTGGTGGGAAGGAGGCTGCTCCCCTCTCAATGTTCCAGTGGTCGCAGATGGCATGGGAGGTTGGGGCAAGGGGTGTCCCGCCAGCTGAGAAATAACATCCCCTCCACCAAGAGCCAGGTGTTTGCTTTACCTGGTGAAATGCCATCAGATGCCACCTCTCCTTCTTTGATTTCTCCAGTGAAGTCAGGCATTAAGCAACTTCAGGTCCAGGTTGACCATAATGCCTGCAGTCAGGGTTGGTTTCAGCCAGTTGCTGATTCGTAGCGGTGTTCATATTTTACATCAGTTCAGATGCGTGTAGTTCGATGACTGTAAACATACCTCACCGCCCTCCAGGACTCCCATGGCTTTGTTTTGGATGCAGGTAGTGCAGGGTGTGTGCAGAGGCTCAGGAGTCACGGCAGGTCCATTCTGTAGTTTCCAGAAGAGCCTCCGGGCTTGGGGGCGAGCAACCCCTCCCGCAGCTCATTTTGCCATTCCCCAGGTGGTGCAGGAGCTGAATAGGTCAAATGGGAGCAGTGTGTGTGTGTGTGTGTGGCATGTGTGTGTGTGGTACATGACCCTCCTGAGGCCATTTTGCTGCTAGGATCATACAGGTGGGAGGAGTGACACGCCCACCTGGCAACCGACAGAAACAATTAATGAAGAGGTGTTGAAACTACCTGTTGGGTCCCTTTGCAGGTTTTCTGGTCCACACTCCTGCATACTTTTATTTTAAGTTGGGGACCACCTCCATACCATGGTCAGTGGTGGCTAGCTTTTCTTGGGCTCCTGTGCAAAGACACATGTCTGCACTTGCATGGACATGCTTTCGCACCCAGCAGAAGGGAGGCAATGGCGTGCCCCACCACCACCTGCGCCTGCGTGTGCATGATCCCCCCTCTTGTCTACTATGCATGTGCGCTCATCCCAGATGGTTACCGGGCTGAGGCCCGAGGGGCCTCTGCACCCCGGCTGGAGGCAAAAAATGGGCCCATTTCATCCACTTCTGGGTATTTTCTGGAAATACACAGATGATAAACAGGCCTGTTCAGCCTCCAAGACCATGAAGCCTCGAACTCCTCTGGAAAGGCCATAAAAGGCCCGTGAGGTAAGTTTACTGGGGCTGCGTGCCCGCACAAATGGGTCTGTGTGCTTACCTGTGGCATCACGTGCCATAGGTTGCATATCGGCAATAGATCTTAACAATTTGCCTCCTTATCCATGGCAATCTAGTCGATTGTAGTCATAGGTAGGACCGCATATAAATTGGCCCGATGGCAGGCTGGGATCCTCCACACCGATCCCGATGGTCCTTCCCTCGGACTCCCAAATCTAGTCGTTCAGCCATTTTTTTTTTTTTTTAAAAAGTTTCCCCTTTTTTTCCTCTCTCTGACCTTCCTCCTCGTGGCGGGCGTCAGTTTTGACTGCTTGTTGCCTGTTTCACTCATCACCTTTCAAAAGCGCTGGGGAACCCACAATTCCTTGGGGCGGGAACAAGCGAGGTGCCCTTTTCCGTTCTGCTTTCGAGCCTTTCACAGGCGCTGTGGCTGGGCTGTTTCTCCCTCCTTAATTGACAGCCAGGAAGGTAAAATAAAATAAAAACTACAGAGTCTGCACCAAAGGCTGCAAAAATTAATTTCTCCCTCCGCCTCCGTTTCCCCCAAAGTGCTTGCATGCCGTGCCAACGTCAAGTCCTTTTTAAAAACAATTTTTTTATTTTATTTTAACTGCAAAACAAACAAATCAAACTGTCCTTGGTTCAACATAATTATTAGGTTGGATACACATACTGTCCACGCCCATAATAATGTTATCATACACATTTCTTGCTGTTTGTATTCTAATCCGTGTTTTATCTCCATTGGTCAATTTATTATATTATCGTATTAATACTGTAATTATTACCTATCAAAACATATCTGTTCCTTTTAAATTATATTCATTCCTTTTGCTCAATCTAAGTCAATTAATTATAACTTGTCAATTCTTACTATTATTATCAGGTGTTTCCGTTTCTTGCTCTCTCTGTCAACCATTCTTAAATAACTTCAAATCTTATAATATTTTCTTCCTGTTCTCTAATTGCCATTGTCAATCTACTCATTTTTGCACATTCCATTATTTTGTTTCTCATTTTTCAAATTTTGTACAAATACCTAATTCTAGCTGCTGTTAATACTAACTTAATAATCAAATATATTTGTCTCTCCTACACAACAGCCTTCAGACAAGGTGCCAATAAAATAAAACTTTGGTTTAAATCTATATGTTGTTTCTGTCAACACCACTAATCGCATTACCCAGGTCAATATTTTTAGCATCAATGCATGTCCGGCACATATGGTAGTGGATCCAGGTGTTGACATTTCCCAACGTCAAATCCTTGGCAGGTGTTCCTCCCTCTGGGTACCAAAATCATGCTAACTTTTTCCCAGGATCTCCCCGATATGGTAGACGGGTGATGTTTCGGTGGCTTGATGAGCACCAATCACGCCATGACATTTAACGCCCGACATGGCTCTCGTCACAAGCCCGTGAATGTTTATTAAATGAACAGCTAAAGAGTCCCGAGGTTGAAGGCCTGGTATTTGTTGCTGGACAACTGGTTTTGACAACTAGGTGTTATGTTTGGAGTCACCTATCACGTATTTGTTCGACTAGAGTATCGGGGCTGGTTCTTTGGTCCTTTTCATGGTTTTGTTCAACCCAGAGAATGCTGATTTCTTCTTCAACTGCTAACATTTCTTTGCACGGCTTTTCAAATTGCACTGATGATGTTACCTAGTTAGGTGTGAGCGTCTGTGAAAACCACCTAACTCGGTGCTGGACCCTGAATAGAACAGGTTGGAAGGACCTTGGGAGTCTTCTTCCCTGTTCAGAGGCTGTCTGGTACTCTTCTTAAGCCTCAGTAATAACTTCTGGGGAGACAGAGATTTAATTTCCACTGGTTAATAGTCTTTATTTTTTGAAGTTTCTTCTGAGTTCTAGAACAGCTTCTCTCCTTGATGAGTTTCCATCGCTGCTTCTTCTCCTGCCTTCAGGTGCTGGAAATAATTGACCTTCTCTTTTGTGGCAGCCCTCCAAATGCTGGAGTGTGCTGCATCATGTGTCATCCCTAATTCTTCACTGCAACCAAACCCAAATCCATATGACCCGTTCTTCTAACTATGTTTTGGTCTCCGGGCCTTGGATATCTTAGTTGCTTTCAATAAGTCTGTGCTCCATTCAAAAAATCCAAGAAAGAAATACTCGGACTTCATAGATTAGAACAAGAAGTTTTCTTTTATGAAATTCAAAGTGGAAGCTAATTTGGCGCTGAATCCACTGCTATGAGGATGGAATTATTTTTAAAAGTTCAAGTAGCCCTCCTAATGAAACTGCCCACTCAGCATAACTAGGAAGCAAAAATCCCCAAAAGTTAGATGACAGCCAACCTTTTTACTTCTGATTATGCTGTTTACTGTGGTTTGGAGTCATTGCTCAATAAAATCTGATGGAGTGCAGATTCACCAGTTCTATTTCCATTTTTTTTTTCCATCTCAAAAAAATGACATTAAAAAGTGATCCACAGTGTAAGTCAGCTATATTGTGTCAACCAGACTAAGACAACTATAGATTCCATACTTTTCATACTAATTCTGTCTGCTCCTGGCAATACAATAATGAGAGAATGGTTGGTAAAGTGATATAACTCAGAAATGGACAAATTGATCTGTTTCAGCCTAGTGAAAAGACAATAACTCTGTGTGTTGCCAATCGGAAATTCCTTAACTTTTTGCAAAAGAGGAAAAATGAACTTATGATTTATGGTTTTGACAATTAGATAGGATGAGGTAAAAGAAGAGTTTGATGTAACTTTAGAGAAAGAGACAAACATATAATTTTACTTATAACTGCTGTAAAGAGTATTAGAAGTTACTTCCTTTATCTTTCTGTTCTATTTCTTGTATTTTTCCTCTTTCTTGCACTCTAAGCTCTTTTCTATCTTTTTCCTCTTCTTTACCTACTTTAATTTGTATGCATTTTTCTTTATTTTAAGACTTTCAATAAAAGTAATTGTTTCTACTTCATAAGTATGAAATAGTTTGGATTTGTGTTGCCAAACCTGGGCAGATTAGACATGCAGAAATCTCTAATTCCATTTAGTAGGTCATCTAGATTTTTGCTGGCCAAATAAAGATAGCCCTAATTTTTACTACTAGGATGGGGGGAACTTGCTTAGATTTCTAGGATGAAATAATTTAATCAGCTTCAGGTACAAATTACCTTGGCCTACAGAATATACATTGCGTATGTGATTTGCTTTTCTGACCTCAGGCAACAAGTATTTTGAGCTAGTCCTTGTGATCTGAGATAAGTTAACCTGACTCACCAACCATGAAGAAGTTAACTAGTATTATGTTTTATGTATTGACTCATTGCAAAATAACCTGTGAATTACCAGGCATCTTCAGTTTGATCCTATCTCTGGTGACCTCTGGCTATGGAAAAATTATAAAAAGCTCCTTTTAAAACAGATGACTCATTGCATAATTTAGGAGTGTGAAAGGTCTCATTGCATAATTTAGGAGTGTGAAAGGTAAGGAATTTAACACAGCAACTGAAAATGACTTTTGAACAAATTCACTCAAAAAATTTCACAAATGACTTGAAAATACAGTACTATTCATAAATATTTGAAATAAAAAGTATAATTAAAGATGGAGTGGCTTACATTAAGTTATAGCCAGCTGAAGATTTCTCACCTTTCCTTTCCTTTCCTTGTCTTGTTTTTGGACCATTCTGCGTATGATGACCTGGTTCTCCCTACTATATAAGGGCATAGTTTATCACAATGCAATCAAGTCAAATACTATTGTTTAGAAATCATGATGATTTTATTCACAAAATATATTCAGTCAAAATCCAAGCAAACCATTTTTTATGGCAAACCACAATATGTGAGCCAAACTGTATTTTTATGGGTTATGAACAGGATTTAGTATACTAAGCATGGTGCATTTTCTTTTCTATTGCAATGGTTAGATATCAGTGGGACTACTTGACAGTTCTGGTGTTTTCTAGCAAGAAAATGACAGCATCTCAGCTGTCCTCAAGGTACTTGCTGTACTGTATGACTCCATTTAATTTTCCCTGTTTTTAAAATGACTGTCTTCATGAAGCTTATTGGAAAAGACACATGGAAGTTTGGGATAAAAAATTGTTATTATGCAGATAGTATCCAACTCTGTCTTTTCTTCAACTTCTGTAGTATCAATGAAGCACTGACATTTTTAAACAGCTGCCGGCACAATCAACTACAAATAAGTGAAATCATTTCTCATGATTCCTTTATTCATTTATTTAATAGTATCATGTCATAATAGCTTTTTGTCTAAAAACAGCTTTCAGGATTTTGGCTGTACTATACTTATTAATTTATGGCATGTGAGCAATCATAAGAGAAGGAAGCTGCATATTTGATAGCAGTAGTAGTTACATACTTTTATATAGCCATATGTATGAGTTCTGTTTCACATTTGTTCCATGCAGCTTGTTCATTAGCATCAGAATTATGCTGGCATAAAGTGTAGAAATAACAGTATACTTTGCATGGGTACAACACCTGTAGAAATGGCTGAAACAGCAACATTTATTTCAAATTCTCAGGGTCCACTCTATTGATCTTCCCCCAACTAATTTGCATTTATTTCTTTTTTATATACATAGTGACTATTAAACCCCAAAGATATTTAAAGTTCTAATAAGCATGTTAAAATTACCATTTGTAGTAATTCCAACAAAATACAAAAAGCAAATGACTGAATTATATAGATGATCCAAAATATCAGATCAGGCTTTTTTTTTAAATGAATCAAGTGACTGCTTACCTTGAACTAAATGGTTGAATCACTCATCCCTTCTGATCCATGAGGATTCCCAGGGAATGAAAGCCAACAGCGTGGGTGTGGGTGTGGGGAGAATACTCATCTGCAATTATTTTTATAGGGCCTCTCATAGCTGACCTTAAAGGGCATCTGGGTTCATATATCAAACTCTTGTCATGATGGTTTCCCAGGAAACAGGTACATCTCAAAAGTTATTTGCAGTTTAACTAGAAACCAATGTGTAGAAGAAGCAGAACTGGGTTTCTTATATCTTTATCGTTAATGGGTTAGATTAGCAATAAGAATGGTGAGACTGCTCTTTCCAATCTTTTCTTTCATTACACAGGGCATCCTGTTCCTAACTAACCTTGCTCCCCCCACCCCCCGCACTTCTATTATAATAAAATCATTACCAGTGAGTGTTGTTGCTGGAACTCAGGCACTTGAGAAAAATTTCCAAAAAAATCTTTGGGCTGGTTTTATCAGGAACAAGCATAAATATGGTAAATAGATTTATAAATGAAGTTTATAAATGGATGACAAATTACTAGGAAAAGTTCCCATAACGTACAGCACGAACAGCCCCTAGGAAGGTGCTATAACTTAGAATGTGATGAACCCAAAGGGGATGGTAATTTATGACAAGTTCTCACGCTTTAAGTAGCAATTATTTTCAGTTAAAACTGCATATTAGATCACACTGTTATTCCAGGAAGAGAGAAAATGGAAGCTACAGTGATCAGATGAAGAGCCATGGTGTAGTAATTTTTGTTTTGTTCAGGTTTGGTTTAGTCCTTCCTTCCTTCCTTCCTTCCTTCCTTCCTTCCTTCCTTCCTTCCTTCCTTCCTTCCTTCCTTCCTTCCTTCCTTCCTTCCTTAGCTTTGGCTTAGTTTATTGGTTAATTCAGGAGTCCTTAAGTTTGTAATATCCTAAAATAATAAAGAATATATGTAAAACACACACACATATACAACACACACACGATAAATTTTGACAGTGCTTCTGCTTTGCTTATACAAATTTGGTCAGTGTTGCCAAGTTGAAACTGCAACAGTGACAAAACTCACACTATGCTTTGTTTCTTACTTTACCTGAATAAGTCTGCTCTGGGCTTGCCCAGACAGGGTTGGAGATGGATTTGGCAGTAGTTTTGCATACATCTGATCTACTGGGGGGAAAAATGAAACTGCTTTCTAAATTGCTCCCACAGAAGCTGTATGAGTGAACAAAGTAAGGATGATTTGCTTAACAAACCATGGCTTAATTCAATGATTACATTTAGAATTATTTATCTCCTAATGTTCAGTTGGGAATCTGATCCAATTCCTTAATCAAACTTTGCAGATGATAAACTATCCATAGTAAATGCAAGCTTTTCGTTTTGATATTGGGAAGGATACTATTGCTTGCAAATATTAATACCTAAGTATCCAATAGCCAAAATAATGATACAGATATTTGGAGAACAGAGAAGTAATATTAGCTAACAGCATCAATACAATTGTGTTCTATTGATGAAAACGGATGCTATCAAAACTCAAATTTAAACAGTTCATTAATCAACTTTAGTAGGTGTGAAAGTCTTGAATGCATAATAAGCTTGACTTCCATCAAAGTAGATTTTATTCTTTTTGCAATTCAAACTGAGATTCATTTGTACTTTCTACACCTGTGGGGTCTGCACAATTGGCATGACTAAACAGCCAGCTGTCTCTTCCTTCACAGCATCATCAACATGCCAAGCCCACAATAAACAGGCAGTGTGGGTGTTCATTCTGTTTGTTCTGAATCCTTGGGCCCTTCTATATGTCAGTTGTCTGTTCCAAAATAAAGCATATGGATTCATAACCAGTAAAAGAAGAAAAGCACTGGGACACATGGTGTTTTAATTCAGGAGACAGAAAAGAGTACCATTGTTATGCATACCAGATTCCTGTGACATATCTAAACAAAATGCATATTCAAAAAGGCTGTATTTAGAAATCAAATAATGGTAAAGATTGTTAGAATTCACAATATTAGATTTGAAATCCAGTGAGCATATGATAGTTCCTTATACTGTAAATCTGGCCATCATGACTTGATTGTATGGATACTGTAATCAAATGAAAGACTGGGTAATCTGACACATAAGAGAGAAGACCATATTACTGCTCCCAATATCCTTGTAACTGGCTAAGCTAATTGCAGATGATGGGAGTTGTAGTTGTTAACATCTGGAATATGACAGAATATCTTCCCCTTGTCAAGGTCAGATTAGACCAAAAGTTTATCAATACAAGTAAATTTGCTTGTGCAAGTGAGGTATAGTAGCATGCCTAGGAAAGGGAAGCCTTTACTTCCTAAGAATGGTTTTCTTAGATCAAGTAATTTTGCCTTTCAAATGGGCATTATCCAACAGACTCATAATTCATTGACAAAATTTATTTAAGCTGTCTTTGCAACAAGTATCAAAAGTAACCTGGAAGAATAAAATCTATGTCAAATTGAGTTAACTGTGGCTCAGATTTCCAATCAGCAAATCCTTTGGGTCAGTCAAGGACACGGATGCATTGTGTGATTAGTCTTGTGCTTGTGCTAATCTCTCCATTACCACCCACAACAAAATGCAACACACATAATGTAAAATAATGTGAATGGTTAAAGAATGCAGAAAGACATCCTTTTCTTTATGCTACAAAATCTTGGCCTTTTCAACCCACATGGAATCCAATTCTTTTAAGCATTTTAGTTCTGCAACTGTTTAAAATGCTATTTTAATTTCAATATTTCATTAGGAGTCCACTCTTCCCCCTCCCAGCTATGCTGTTCATTCTTCTGAACAAGCACATGAGATATAAATGTAAATAAATCTTAAAGCTGATGACATCTTTACAAATGACATCTTTACAAGGACAAATTCCTTCTTTCCACTTGACCAATGAAGAATTCTATTCTATTCTATTCTATTCTATTCTATTCTATTCTATTCTATTCTATTCTATTCTATTCCATTCCATTCCATCCTATTCTGAATGCATTTTTCTATCTTGGTCACATGCTAAAGGTGCATCACTGTTATTCATATGAAATGAATTAAATTCTCTTTTAGTCAATTTCTGTTTTGCAGTCATAGTGTAGAAAACTATAGGGCTTAGTCTATGGCGGACAAAGTCACCTGGAACTTTCATCTTCTAGGTAAGATTAATACTTGCCCATTTTTTTAAATAAATTAGGCCAGGTGTTTTTAAGAAACTTTGTATTCAACCATATGTAAATTTTAATAGAGATCATACAAAATTGCTACAATACCACATGTTTGGAATAAAGTGTTTGTCTCTTTCTGTATAAGGCATATTGCATTTGCATCCTCTTGATGCAGTCTAAGCGCCTGCTAGTCCCCAAGATGAAAAGAGACTAATAGGCACCAACTAATCTGAAATAAGTACAATATTTTACATTTATCAAACCTTTCTATTATAACAGGTCTAGAAACATAAATAAACAGTAAATAAACAGTAAATAAAAAAGGACACCTTTTTGTGAAGCACAGTTATTGTTCATGAGAGCCTTTCTCTGGTAGGGAATCAAAAACTATGGAAAGGGGAGACCCTGTTGCAGTGTGTGTGTGTGTGTGTGTGTGTGTGTGTGTGTGTGTGTGTGTGTGTGCTAGAAGCTATGATTTGTCCCTACTTGTTTGCTATGTAAGAAGAAAGGACTTCCTCAAAAGATATTATCTTCTATGACATGCATAACACTGATTGCATAAAATTATAACATTTCATTTAGTTGTAAATTTGTTAGTCTCCAATCTCTGTACCCTTCACATCCCAGACATAAACTGTTTCAACTCCTACCCTCAAAACGATGCTATAGAACACTGCACACCAGAACAACTAGATACAAGGACAGTTTTTCCCTGAACGCCATCACTCTACTAAACAAATAATTCCTCAACACTGTCCAACTATTTACAAAGTCTGCACTACTATTACTATTAATCTTCTCATCATCTTATCATCCATCCCCTCCCACTTGGGACTGTATGACTGTAACTTTGTCGCTTGGTCCTTACTGTTAGGGATAACATTGTTTACCCTAACTGGTTTGGGTAAAAAAATAATAAATAAGTTATCATGGTTTGTTGGTTATGAAGTGTATGTAACTTTAACTACAAGACATGTAATTAAGGGTGTGGTTGTAAAAGCACCATAAAAGAAGCAAGTCAATTGCAGCCTTCTTTCTGGCTTAATGATCCCTAATTACTGGATTGATTGATGACCGCGCTTTTTCCTTTACTGGAACGGAGGAGAGAAAGGAGTGTTGATTTCTCAACAGAGAGAAGAGATAATACTGGACTGGATTTATTGTAAGTGAACTGACATTGGCTATTCCAACACGGACTTTGCAAATTGAGTATCCCCGACCTGGACTGACTGAAATGATACATGACTAATGGACCGTTTATTTTGACTATGCTATAATTCCTAATGGAATAAACTATATTTTTTGATAGCACAAGCGTATCTGTATTTTTTACTGCGTGTTAACTAAAATACAAACTTATCTCACACATTTACCTGTCTGCCTATCTGACTACGCTACACATTCTGTTTAGTTTGTTTTCCTTAACACTTGTTTGGGGAATTCAGGCTTAACACTGGTTATGGGCCCAGAGACTGCAAAGTCAGTTTAACTAGGATAAAAAACAGGTTTATGTAAAAGTGAGATTTTGTGTTGTTACATCGATGCTACAGTAAACAGACAGCTGTGTTTTCATTAATTAGTAGTTTTATATCCATATATTGAAACATGGAGTCATGTCTACAAAGTTTGTCCTTATATCCAAGCTGGATGGAACAAACTATGTTTCATGGTCTATGAAATGTAGTCTACTTCACGTAAGAGAAGGTCTGTGGAACATAATTGAAAACCCACCAAACGAGAAATGGGATACTGAAAATGAGGAAGATAGTCAAAAGATAGAAGACTTTAAAACAAAAAAAATGAACAAGCTCTTTTTGCATCATAGGACTAACACTATTGTCTGATCAGCAACTTGTTCATATACGCAGGAGAGCAAACAAGCTGTTGGGTGTTGGCAAAAAACTGAAGAGGATTTATGTCCAGAGATAACGTTGGTGCTCAGAAAGCTCACATAAATCTAACATTTGAAGCTTTTCCGGACGCATCTCCAAAAGAATGGTGATATGCTGAGTCATTTGAATACTATGAAAAGCATTTTTCAAGAACTACACGGAAGGAGCTTATTTTTGCTCTGAACTACACCAGGTCTACATAATTCTATATCTTCATTAGACGAAAGTTTTGATGATTACGTAACTTCCCTTGAAATTTTACCTAAAGAGTTTTAACTTTAACTGATATCACTGCAGATTGATTGAAGAGGCCAGAAGAAGGCTTGAAAGAGATCGAGATTAAGGGAGGGAGCAACCTCAAAAGGAAGATAATGAACCCATTGCATACGCAATTAGAAGTGTTTTAATTGTGGAGGAAGAGGATATTTTGGCAAGATTTTGTAAGAAAGAAAGCGCCAGAATGCAAGTCAAAATACTGAAGTCATCAAAGAAAAAAATAAAATTTTGAGTTAGCCATGTATAGTAATGGAGTTGTAAAAATAATTTATGGGTGGTTGACAGTGGAGCATCCCATTGTATAACAAATGATAACAAAAATTTGTAAAATGTCCATGAGTTCACAGCATATCTCATTGGCAAACGGATGGAAAATGAAAGCAAAGGTGAAGGTATTGCATTGTTCTTAGTATAAAAGAGAACGTAAAATGTTATAATGAACCTCAATCCTTAAATTTAATTTGCTTTCAGTTAGAATGTTGTTGATTAGATACATAGTTACCTTTAGGGGAGATGCTTGCTTAATTGAAAAAGAAGGTAAGAAAATTACTGCATCTTTAAGAGGTGAATTGTGGGTGTGTTAAATGATAATGGTTTAGAGGTGCTAACACGGTTTATGATAATAAGAAACCCCTCATGATGAATGTATTCACTTGTTACACCGACGACGCTGGTCATTTAAATTTTAAAATGATTAAGAGAACTGTTCAACTATCTTAAAGGAATAAGTTTGAAACCTTGTAATAAGTATTTGCAATGTTCTGCTTACCAATCAAAGCAAAGCAAAGTGTATGGCAAATAGAGTTGATGGATTTACCACCAAAGAGCCTTTAGAGGTAGTATTTGCTGATATAATAGGTCCTAAAAAACAAAAATGTAGGTGGCTCGAGATACATATTAAGCATAATGGACCACTATTCAGGTATGGTTTCTGTTTTCTAATGAAGAGAAAAACTGAAACGTATCTAAATTTCTATAATTGGTTAAAATTTGCAGAGAGGAAAACTAAAAAGAAATTAGTAACTCTTTATAACAGATAATGGTGCGGAATTTACAAATAATAAATTCCAGAGTAAACTTTAGGATGGCAGGTATTCAACATAAAAAGTCTGCACCATATAGGCCTCAACATAATGCCTTTATAGAGAGACGAGGCCAAACACTGCAATCAATGGGACGGACTATGTTGTCTGATTCAGGATTACCTAACAATTTGTGGGAGAAGCTATAATGTGTGGTAATCACATATTAAATAATGTTGTTAATTCAACAACAGGTGAATTACCATTCACACTGTGGCATGGTAGGAAACCTGATTTAAGTTACATTCACACATTTGGTGCACCAGCATGGGTGCATATCCCTACACAACTCAGAAACAAAGGATGCATAGAGCTAAAAGATTATTTTTTGTTGGATATCAATCAAAACCATAGATCTTATAGATTCTGGGAACAAGGTACATCTAGAGTATACTGCAGTGCTAGTGCACAATTCCTAGAACATATAGGATGGAATAGATTAGAGCAAGATTCAGATAATGATGTAATTATAGACCTCTCACAAGAGGCAGAAAGAAAAGACTAGTTATAAGAAAAGTCTAATTAAAGAAGAAGTCCACCAAGAGCAAATAGAACCAGAACAAGAGGAAATAATTGATCAAGAAGAGATAGATAATCAAGAACAGGAAATAAAGGAAAGTCCACCTGTAAGTCCTGTAATACCTAGACGCACAACACGTGTAACCAGACCACCTAGAAAGGTATCAGGCAAGTATAGTTTGCCAAGTAAAAAAAAGTTCTTACTAGTATAGATGAACTTAGGATGTATCCTGTAAAGGATCAGGAGAATTGGCAAAAGGCAATGGAAAAGAGTTAAATTCATTAAAGGAAATGAAAGTATATGAAGATACCAAATTACCTCCAGGAGAAAAATCCATTGGGTGCAAATGGATATTCAAAGTAAAGACTGGAAATAATGGGACAGTTACTTATAAGGCTAGGTTAGTAGCTTCAAGGATTTAATCAAAATGCATTTGATTATGATGAGGTATTTGCACCAAATTTAAAGGCTAAGCAACTTTAAGAGCAGCTTTAGTGTGGGCAGCTAAGAAGAATTATATCGTTAACCATTTAGACGTGAGAAACTGCCTATCTACATGCACTATTGCAGCATACAATATATTTGAAAAAACCAGTTGGTATAAATGATAATAAAGCAAATAGCAATGATTGTTGGAAACTCAAAAAGAGTCTATATGGATTGAAACAATCTGGCTATGAATGGAACCAATATATTGTGAAAGAATTAAACAATATAGGGTTTAAATCTGGTTTAGCAGATCCATGTATGTTTAAAAGAGAAAATAATGGAACGGTGTCATTATTGTTATTATTTACAGATGATATTGCTTGATTACTAATACCAATAATGAAGCTACTGAGATTATTTCATTATTAGCCAAAAAGATAAAATTAAAGCATTTAGGTGAAATTAAAAGTATCTAGGATTGACAATTAACAAAACAAAAATGGATTTAAAATATCTCAAGAAGATAAAATTTTGCCAATTAATTAAATTGTATAAAATGGAACTTGTAAGCCGGCAAAGACTCCAATGAGTCAGGAAGTTTGCCAAACTGATGCTCAAAGTCCCAAATTCGATAAGACCATCTATCAATCTTTGATTGGTAGCTTATCATATATAAGCAATTGGTCAAGGCGCAGATATTGCTTATAGTGTTAATCAGCTGGCACGATTTAATAATGATCCACATCAATGTCATTGGCAAGCATTAAAGAGAATTTTTAAGATATCTAAAGGAACAATGCACCATGCATTGTATCTAGAGCCAAAAAAGGTGATTTGATTCTTAGTGCCTATGCAGATGCAAGTTTTGCAACTGACATAAACACTAGAAAATCAACATCTGGGATGGCTATATTATTTGGTAAGACACTAATAGGGTGGAGGTCAATCAGACAACAGCATATCAGCTTGTCCACGATGGAAGCAGAATTTTCATGTCTGTCATTACTATGCACTGACTTAATTCTGTACAAACAGTTTATTAGACATGGGTATAATTGTTAAAGATTCCATTATTGTGTACGAGGACAACCAGGCAGCCATACAGTTAGCTACTAATATTGCTGTAAAGACTAGATCAAAGCATACTGATTTAAGATACTTAAATGTTAGTAGAATCTGTGAAAAATGGTCTAATTAAACTAGAGTACTGCATGACGGAAGAAAACATTGCAGACCAGTTTACAAAAGCTCAAGGTGTAGTAAAATTTAAAGAGAGTTGTAACAATTATGATTTAAAGGTGTAAATGGTTATATTATTATTATATTATTATTATTACCCAAAAGGGGAGAATGTTAGGATAACATTGTTTACCCTAACTGGTTTGGGTAAAAATAATAAATAAGTTATCATGGTTTGTTGGTTAAAGTGTGTAACTTTAACTACAAGAATGTAATTAAGGGTGTGGTTGTAAAGCACCATAAAGAAGCAAGTCAATTGCAGCTCTCTCTCTCTGGCTTAATGATCCCTAATTACTGGATTGATTGATGACTGCATTTTTCCTTACTGGAACGGAGGAGAGAAAGGAGTGTTGATTTCTCAACGGAGAGAAGAGATAATACGGACTGATTTATTGTAAGTGAACTGACATTGGCTATTCAACACGGAGTTTGCAAATTGAGTATCCCCGACTGGACTGACTGAAATGATACATGACTAATGGACCGTTATTTTGACTATGCTATAATTCCTAATGGAATAAACTATATTTTTGATAGCACAAGCGTATCTGTATTTTTTTACTGCGTGTTAACTAAAATACAAACTTATCTCACACATTTACCTGTCTGCCTATCTGATCTACGCTACACATTCTGTTTAGTTTGTTTTCCTTAACACTTGTTGGGGAATTCAGGCTTAACACTTACAATTTATATTGACTGTTTCCTGGTATGATTTGATTGCTTATTGTACCTTATGTCTATTATTAAGTGTTGTACCTTATGATTCTTGACTCTTGAATATATCTTTTCTTTTTATGTACATTGAGAGAATATGCACCAAGACAAATTCCATGTGTTGGTCAATAAATAATTCTATTCTCTCTGTCTCTGTCTCTCTCTTTCCCCCTCCCCCTCCCTCCCCCATCTAATTTCATTATCCCCCTACTGATGGATATGTCTGCCTCAGTAGAGGGCTCTGGGAGTTTGAGGTTCTGCACAGGTTCTTAGCTGTTGCTAGTGCTGCACTCCACTGAACAGAAAGCTCTGGTGTCATTCCTGAGATATGTGTTGGAGCCACTCTCCCAACAATTACAGCACTGAGTGCTCCTGCTGTCACTGGGATCACTTTCCCTTTGAGTTTCAAGCCCTGGTACTGCTCTCGTTTCTTCATCCATTTTACTAATCTTGCTGTCACTTGTCACTGCTATATCTATCATTACCCTTGTCTTTGGCCCTTGTCTCCTACTACAATGTCTGGTATTGGTCAGTGTCACTATTTTCCTTTCTTCCTGGAAGCGCCATAGGATCTTACCCATTTTATTCTTATATGTACAGTCTTGAAAAAAGATAAGATTTTGTATGTATGTATGTATGTATGTATGTATGTATGTATGTATGTATGTTTAATGAAATCTAAAAATAATTAAGAACATTTAAAATAAAATAAAATCAAAAAAATGATATAATAAGAAGTGATGAGAAAATAAGTATCCAAATTTAATGAATAGGATAGCATATTGTACAGATGGTAGCACAACAGTTCTATTATTAGATATTTTGGTGTATCTGGCCTTATGGCTGTAATAAATTGTTTTGAATTTGAGTTTAAGCTTATGCCTTTTAATAAAATATGTTGGTATGAAAAGGTGCTATCAGATTCCTTCTGTTTTTTTATCTTTATATATAACATCTACCAGTTTACTTGTATTGTCCATGGAATATTATTACAGCTCATAAAACCTTATTGCTATGCAATATGGTGCCTGATGTTTTTGAATTCTATTTCAATATGCTTTGTATGAATCCACTAATACTGAGGTTAAATATTAATTATCTAAAATTCATCCAGAGATTTTTTAGTCTCATGATAGTTTTCTAATTACTAGTACAAACTATGTGATCTAATCTGATTCTTATTCTGAATGTAAGAGGCTGATTTAAAATGGATAATTGTGGGGTTTTTTTCCTGATAACTATGGAATGTTTTTTTCTGTATTATTAAGAGTACATCTTAAATATTTTTAAATTTGGGGAATGTGAAGCTCAGTGTAATTGTGAAAAATATATGTTTGGTCCACCTCACAAGGTTGTGGGGAAAATAGGAGGAAGAAGAAGTATTAGGTATATTTGCTGTCTTGGGTTATTTATTAGAAATAATAAAAATAAATAAAATAAATATTCCTTAATAGCCAATATTCAAACTATTTTGCAAATCTTTAAAGGCCTCTCCTTAGCCCTCCCTTCCAACCACTTCTAAGCAAAGCACACAGAAAGTTTAAACCAAGAACAAAGAGCATTTCCACAAGTATTGCTTCTTCTTCTTTGCCTTGTTACTCCCAGATATGATTGACAATTTATGTTAAAGACAGTCTTTAGCTGCTGCTGCTGCTGCTGCTCCTGCTGCTGCTAAAGTGATTCATCTGAAAGGTCTGTCAAGTTACAGGCTATTTCTAAACTTGAGGGACCATCAGAAAGTAAAATGCTATTAAATCCAAGTTTCTTGGCCAAAGTAAGAGAAACAAAATCATCCTTTATTACTACATGGTGGAAATATGGTGGAAAAGAAGAATGATCTCTGCTCAACCGATGTGGCTGCTTCCCCATTTGACTAGTTCTGAAATGGATATTTTACACTTTCAAAAACATTCAAGAGGGGGTGAAATTAATACTCTAAAATTTAATGGCTGTAAATGCTAAATTATTCCCTTATGAAGTGAAGAACATATTCTTTGAAATAAAGTCAAATATACTGAGTTAGAATGGGAGATATCTGGCTTGGTAATAGGACATAAAGAAAGAAAGTTAGGGACTTTCCGGTTTAGGTTTCTTCAGCAACAGACCGAAATCGGCGATCGTGCGCAGTTTTGATCTGTGCTCGCCGCTGGAGCGCCCCGATATTTTGGATTCGGGGCTGAAGCCACCCCGTAGAGGTGGTGAAGAGTGGGGAGATTGCTAGCCGAGTGGAGAGGAGACGCATCTCTCCTCCTTGGCTGGTCTAAACTCGTTCTCCCGAAGGCGGTTGCAGCAGTGGTCAAAAATGGCTACCTCAAAGAAGAACCTGACTGGATAAGATTGTGCAGGAGGAAGACAAAGAGGAAAGCAGGACAGACTGGGCTAAACAACAGAGAACATCTAAGCAAGGTACCCTGAATCTAAAAGTACTTAGAGGGATACTTCTGAAAGAAGACTTTTAAGCGGCAAAGGAGGTTAAAAACCCTTTTTTACCGATATATTGACAATTACAAATGGTATGGAAAGAAATTTGTATTAATCTATTTTGACACTAATAGGCAACTTTAAGCTGAAATCTAAGTGTCAAAAGAAGAATAAAGATAATTTTTTTGGTCATTTTAAAGCCCTAAAAAGGAGAAGAGTGGAGGCAAAAGGGTGGAACTTGGAATAATGAAAAATGGAGTGCCACCTGGAAAAATAAAGAGGATTAACAGTGAAACTTTGAAAAGACTCCAGAGGATACATTGTAACTGAAACCTTATTAAAAGATATAGTAACCCATGGAAAGGAAAAGTAAAGAAAAGAAACAAGAAGGAACAGTCTGGGATCATTTGGTGATATTAAAAAAAGTTTTTGGAATTGGTTTTTTTCTTTCTTTTTCTGTTTTTACTTAAAGTCAATCAGGTGGTTGTTCAAAAGTGTTTAAAATGGCATCACTCCTGGAGGAATTGAAGATGAATCTTAAAAAACAGAAAGAAGATGCAGAAAGGGGAGGAAGATCCTTTAGCTTCGTATTTGAATTTCTTGAAATGGAGATCCTGAACTATGAAAAGCAAAAGGAAAAGCTTCAAGAGCAAGAAGAAGGGCAGGATAAAGAAGAAGCCATTTTCAATGATCAAATAATGCAAAGTGTGTAATAAGGGGAAAAGGGGGGGGGAAGGAGTTAAAAGTTTGAGATCAAAGGGAACAGCCAAAAAGAAAAATAGTCTGAAAAGGAAGTATAACAGCAAAGAGAAGCAGAAGAAAACCACAGAAGGGAAAATTAGAGAGAGAAGAGTATAAAAAAAAGGGATGTGAAAAAGGAGGGGAAGATAGGGAAATAACTCATGAAGGACAAAAGCAGGAAATAAAGAAAAAGGGGAAACGTAGTACGATTAAAGGTATTTGCTCAGCTACAAAACACAGAGACAATGGCTAAATTAAGTTAAAAGTGAGGTTTCTGCAAAGGTACAAAAGATAGCGTTGTGAAAGTAGAATACTGTAATGAGTTAGAAATGAAATAAGTAAATAATCTATGAGATAAAATTGTATTGTTATGTAATGGTATGTTTATTGATAATTAATGTAATAATAAAGAAGAGAGGGAAACACTGTAATTGTTTCTAAAGATTGATAAAATATTGAAAAGAAATGTGAAAGATTTACAAGGCTCATACCAGTACTAGAATTAATTTGAATAACAATTTGGTTACTAATGTTTATATATATTTATATATATATATATATATATATATATATATATATATATATATATATATATATATATATATATATATATATATATATATATATATATGGTACTCAGCTTTGTTTGGGTATTTTCCCACGTCATTATAGTTGTGCTTTTAAAGCAACGTTTCGGGCAGAATCTCATCTGTCATCATCAGGCTTCTGTATTGTGTTCGTCTGTGAGTCGGACTTTTACAGTTGTTTCAGTTTTAAATTTGGGGCTAGCCTACTGCTGTGCCAGAATGGTTTTTTCTTCATCCTGATTGGTTGGGAGTCTTGGTCTGTGTTTATTGGTCTTGGAGTTTGCTGTGTTCTGCTTGATTGGTGTTTCTAATATCTTCTGTCTGTTTTGTGGCTTTTTTTGTGTGTCTTGATTGGCTGGCAACATTATGTTCCTGTATTGGAGGCTTTTAGTGCAGCTTGGCTCTGAGTAAATGGACAGCTATCATCTGTTAGGAAGCTAGGTTTCGTCTCGGTGCCTGGTTGGGGTGTGTTTGAGCTGGCGGTATCAGGGGGGATCTATTTGTGCCCAGGTGTTTGCCTGGCTTGTGGTGTGGAGATTTTTTTGTTTGTAAGTGCAGGCTTCCAAATAATTGACAGTCTGGTGGAATCATCTCTTCTATTCATGCTTTCAGGTCTTTTTTCATGAATATTTTCTATTTTCTATTCATGAATAGAAGAGATGATTCCACCAGACTGTCAATTATTTGGAAGCCTGCACTCCGATTGGCAATCATAGAGGGAATTTTGCTTTTTAAGAAGGTTGGAAGAGAACATAATGAAATTGTAAACAAGACAGACGAAAGTATAAATATAATGAATAAAAAGATATAGAAATTTAGGTAAAAGAAATACAATTAAATAAGAAGAAAATGAGATAATCATAAAACAAAATTAAGAGAAGTAAAGGGAGAAATAGTGAGAAGTTGGAAAAAGAGTAATAAGATATGAAGCTGAATATATAAGATGAATATGCATATGAAATTGTGTCTATATGGATAACCCGGAACCATGCTGCACTCAGATAAGATGTCTTATTTGTTTTGTTAAAACTCAATAAAACTTTATTTAAAAAAAAGAAAAAGAAAAGAAAATTAGAATTGTAGTTGACCACAAGCTGCGAATAAACTGGCAATGTGGATATGGCTGTTAAAATGGTAAATACAAAGGTTATCAATCTTCAAAAGAATAATTCTGCCTTTATTCTGCATTAGCTACTTCAAGTATGGGCCTCAGTTCTAACTATCACTTTTTAAAGAAATTTTCAGAGAAACTGGAACAGGTGCAAAGGAGGACACTAAAGTGTATAGAAACCTGAAATTCTCCTTGACTGGGCAGCCATCCTCTGGAGATGCTGATCTTAGATTTCTATCAGCATATCTGCAGGGAGTAAGTAACATATTATGACCCGCGGTGGCTCAGTGGTTAGAATGCAGTACTGCAGGCTACTTCTGTTGCCTGCCTGCAATTTGGCAGTTTGAATCTCACTGGCTCAAGGCTGACTCAGTTTTTCATCCATCCGAAGTGGGTAAAATGAGGAGCCTGATTGTTGGGGGAAATATGCTGACTCTGTAAACCACTTAGAGAGGACTGTAAAGCACTGTGAAGCCATATATAAGTCTAAGTGCTCTTGCTCTTGCTAAGTATCAAAAAAGACAGTGTCTGTGGCAATGTCTGGGGGAAAAGGAAGGGGGGCTTTGATTGTGTTGCTCTTCTTGCCTTTTTGCCTGCCCTCTTTTCCTCGCCCCTGTCACTTATTTCCTGCATTGAACAGGAATCAGACAGCCTATGTGACCATTTGAATGATTCGCAATGCATCATCATTTAGTTATTTCATGCTGCCTTTGGGAAAGTGTCCTCTTTCTTTGCTTCTCAGCTATTTTACAATTGTGTCTTGTTATCACTTGCACTTCTCCACTTCACAGTCGTGTTCTGTTAACACCAACTGTTGGCTTCCACAATACTGTTGCTGTTCATAAAGAAGTAGCTTTGTATTATCTTCAGCTATATTGACATGCAAGGTTTATTCTGATGCTATCCAATGAGAATCTCAAAATGTGTAAAATCTGTGCCATTTCAGGGGACTAGAAATGTGTCTGCCCATAGTGGCGTTGGGCCATCTTCAGGCATGTCCCCCTTTTTTTCCTCCTGCTTTCTAACTTATGTAATTTTTGCTTTTCATAACTCTTAATTTCTGTCAAATTTCTAGAAATGTTAAGAAAAGGAAAGCAGATTCTTGCTACTTCATCTTGGGAAGAAGACATGATGTTTATCAGATGTGTTGCACTGAGCTTTTTTTTTTTTCCAGTTTCCCTGCATTCACCCATTTTAGGAAAATTCTCTTCTTCCTAAATAAGGAAGGGGTGGCCCAATGGCTACTGACTTTCAGTATTTTAGCTTCTGAATAACAGAATAGCTGAGTTGGAAAGGACCTTGGAGATCAACCTCCTATTCAGGCATGAAAACCTCCATCACTTCAGACAAATGGTTATCCGATCTTTTCTTTAAAACTTCCAGTGTTGGAGCATTTATAACTTCTGGAGGCAAGTTGTTCCACATTAATTGCTCTAACTGTCAGAAAAATGCTGCTTAGTTCTAGGTTGCTTCTCTACTTGATTACTTTCTATTCATTGCTTCTTGTCCTGCCTTCAGGTGCTTTGGAGAATAGATTGAACCCCTCCTTCTTGGTGGCAGCCCCTTAGATATATCACCCCTAGTCCTTCTTTTAATTAAACTAGGCATACCCAATTCCAGCAACTGTTTCTTTATATGGTTTAGCCTCCAGTCCCCGAATTATTTTTGTTACTCTTCTCTGTACTCTTTCTAGAGTCTCAACATCTTTCTTACATTGTGCCACATCATGATATATCACGAGATGTGATCAAGTTTGACACCCATGACCTATACTATATCTGTGTGTTTGTTTTTTCTTGATTAAATGTAGAACCTTTCTTTTCTCACCATTGAATTTCATTTTGTTAGAAAGGGCCCAATGTTCAAGTCTGTTACTATTCTTTGGTATTTTAAACTTACCTTCTGGTGTGTTGGCTATTCCTGCCAGTTTGGTGTCAATCCCCTATGTACGGAATGTCTCAGAAATGACAGCAAGACTACTGCGCCAACATGATCTTGTAGTAGACCACAAACCAACCTCAACTCTCAGAAGGACCCTGTCAAAACCAAAAGACAGACAGAAACAAATCAAAGATCAGGTGTCATATATCAAATCCAGTGCAGCAACCATGAAAAGAACTATGTTGGACAAACAGGAAGAAAGCTATCAAACAGACTGCCTGAACACATCCTGGCTATCAAAAGACATGACCCACTATCCCTCACGTCACTCCACAAAGGTTTGGAAGGTCACAAATTTGATCTAACTGAGACCACAGTTGTAACCCAGAAAAAACAAGGAGAAAGAGAATTCCTTGAAGCCTGGTTTCCCACCAATACGTCAATAAACAGACACATTGACATTGATCCAGTCTACCAGTCGTTGAGAACTAAAGAACTGCATCAACCACGATTCTGAAGGTAGCATTTAAAATGAACAAACAGGCACCCCACTATGAAGCAACAAAATTATAATCCATTGGCTCACAAGAGATCAGGCCACATCTCAGTAACAACAGCCAGCCATTCAAACAGTCCAAAATCAGACCATGACTCAGAACTATCTGAACAAGCAACATTCAGACTAATTTGCATTTCATTAAAAAAGGTATTTAAAGACCTGTGTTCTGACAGATGAGCACAATTCAAAACACACCAATGATGTCTCCTCGAATGTTTGCAACCAAATTGCCAAACTCGGAGCTCAAACCAACAGCCTGATTTGTGTCTACAAATTTGATGAGTTTGCCATTCAACTCCTCATTTAAATAATTGATGAAGATATTGAAGAGTACTGAGCCTAAGACAGAGCCTTGGGGTACCCCATTGCATACTTCCCTCCATGTAGATGTAATTCCATTAAAGACTACAAATTGAGTGTGAATGATTAGCCACTTATAAATCCATCTGGTGGTGATTCTGTCTATGCCACATTTTTCTATCTTATCAAGTAACGGGTTGTAGTCTACTTTATCAAATGCTTTATTGAAGTCCAAGTAAATTATATCCATAGCATTTTTCTGATCCACTAATTTTGTCACTTTGTCAAAGTATGCAATAAAATTTGGCATGATCTGTTTTTGATAAACTCATGTTGGCTTTTGTTGATGACTTTGTTTGCCCCTAAGTGTTCACAGATTCAATGCTTGATTATCTTTTCCAGAAACGCCCTCAGGTATTAAATTCAGGCTGATAGATCTGCAGTTTCCTGGATCAATTCTCCCCTTCTTTTGAGAATAGGAACTACATCAGCTCTTTTCCAGTCCTCTGGTAGTTCTGGACTAGACAGTCATAGAATCATGACCAAAGGGATTTTTATTACTCTCTGAAGCTATTTCTGTCTTGTAATCATATATTTTAAAAATCCTCATTATTTTATTTTGTGAAGTGCCTAAATTGGATGTGGGAGGAGGGGAAGATAAGGCACATTAGGGTATCCAGGCAGAGCTGCTGTTACACTGAATTGATGGTTGGACTTTTTCCCCCTGCTGGATGGTGACGTGCTGAATGGGAAATACCTTAGACGTAAAGCTAGAGGAGAAAACCCAATTATCTTGTCTATAATGAATGGCACATACATTATTCAGGACATTATTCAATAGAGATTTAGAAGAGATGAAATGCAGGCAGAGATTAGAAATGGGGGTAGCAAATTTTATGTCAGCATAGTTTTGGGATTGGTGAATAGCACTTAGTAATGAAGAAGTACCCTTGTAGAGAAGCTCATAGGTTTTAATACATTTAGATTACAAATGTTATACAGTTAAGAAGGTTCCACTAAGAGGTGCTTCTTGGTATTGGGATAATGATATATTATTTCTAATTCTCAAGATATTATGGGACTCCTCTTCCTTCAGTTTCATCAAATGAGCCTAAAGGCCAAGATGAGTCACTTGTAGCTGAATTCCTTTTGGAAAGTCACAGATTCCTCACATTCATAATTCCAGCAACTCAAAGAGACAAAACCCTTTGTAGGAAGGGAGTAATTCAGGAAGGTTGCTTCTTAGGATCCAACCCACTTTTAAAAGACAATAAAGTTCATTCATTAGAGCTGATTCATGCAATGTTAATTTCTTATTTTCTGATTCTCAAGGTGATTTCCATGGATGACTGCCTTTGACGATGAACTTTTCATTTATTGGCTAAATTATTTGGAAATGTCTATCATCTTTTCAAATATTGAAAACAAAAGCTGCCTCTTGCTACATGCCTATTTTGCAAAGTTCCTTTATATCCCAAATACTTTCTCAAACTGCCAGTACATTTCTTGTCAAAGGGTTCTATATGTCAATCTACTCAATGACGTAAGCAGACATTATATAGAAGGTGTAAGATCTTGTTTCACAAATTTTACAAAGCCATACTGAAGTATGCTGTGTTTGGGTTCAGTAAGTTATGTGAATCCAGTCATTGTGATTTCTAAATTGTGATTAAGACATAGCATTTGTTCTTTCATAATCTGCTGTCCTCCAGATGTCTTGGGTTCCAGAAATACAATGCAATGCAATGCAATACAACATTCCACATTTGGAATATTGAATCCAGTTTTTATCACCCTGATGTAAAAAAGATGTTGAGACTCTAGAAATGGTGCAGAGAACAGCAACAAAGATAATTAGAGAACTAAAGTCTAAAACATATAAAGAATGGTTGCAGGAATTGGGTATGTTTAGTTTAATGGAAAGCAGGACTGGGGTGACATGATAACAGTATTTCAATATCTCAGAGGCTGCCACAAAGAAGAGGGAGTCAAGCTATTCTCCAAAGCACCTGAGGGCAGGACTAGAAGCAATGGATAGAAACTAATCAAGGAGAGAAGCAACTTAGAACTAAGGAGAAATTTTCCTGAAACAATTAATCAATAGAATAACTTGCCTGCAGAGGTTCTGGGTGCTCCAACATGGAGGTTTTTAAGAAAAGATTGGTCAACCATTTGTCTGAAATGTTATAAGGTTTCTTGCTTGAACAGTAGGTTGGACTAGAAGACTTCAAAGATCACTTCCAGATCTGTTATTCTCTTATTCTAGAGAGTTCCAAACTGGGAAACAATGAAATGATGGTTTCATGATTTTTTTCTAACGCTCGTAGAAGTAAAGCTGAGGAATGATGCAAAATGTTATAAATGCAATTACTGATGACTGATATGGAATGATACCTTCTAAGAAAATCATCAAAAGATCTTGTAACTGAAAAATAATTCCAATTTCCTGCTGGCTTCTCCACTAAGTTTCCTTGTGGGAATCTGGCAGGGAACATCAGAAACCTTCCTCCCTCCCTCCCTCTTTCCCTTCTTTCCTTCCTCCCTTCCTTCCTCCATCTATCTCTCTCCCCTTTCTCCTTGTTTATTTCTTCCTTCCTCCCCTCCTTCCCTGTTCCTTTCTTTCCCCCTTCCTCTTTTTCTTCTCTTCTCTTTCTAGCAGGCAAGTACACGGTGCTGCTGGGGGGAGATTTGAGAAGGACCACATCAGTAGCCTGACATCAGCAGCGGCCTGAAGCAGCCACAATAAAATGTCTTTGTTAAAATAATTTCATGCGTAGGAATGTGCAGAATCAGGAAATCACAAAATATTGTATGTGGCCCAGATTAATTATTATTTTAATTCTTTAATATAGACCAGCTAGTACTGACATGACAACTTGCGCTTATGCTTAAGAGTGTGTGGGTGGGTGTGTATACACACCCACACCCACCCACACCCACTCCCACACCCACACCCAGAGAGAGAGAGAGAGAGAGAGAGAGAGAGAGAGAGAGAGGGAGGGAGGGAGAGAAAGAGAAAGAATGAATGAAGGTATTAAATCATTATGTTTTCTGTTTCATGGCAATTTGCTTTTCATTAACACCACATGATTAAAATTCTGCAGCTCATTAGAGCAAGAAACCAGCTCTCAAAGTTCTTGAAATCAGTAGAAATTTAATTGGAACAAATGAGCATCAAAATATGTCAGTTTATCATGACATGAAGGAACTGATGTGATCTTGTTATTCATGCAGCCAGCCTTTGCTGTCACCCAAGGTCTGGTGTAGTCTCAAAGAAGAAATTGGAAGCTTTTCTTTCACTGAAGTTCAGTGTTTTATTCACAATCCAAACTGTGATTATTTTAACCATGACTTGTGAAGCAGATGCATTTTAAATAAATATTTGCTGAAAGGTTCATGAATGAACAAAAATGTGTAGTTCTCCAAAAAGAGAAGCAAAACTGCAGAATACTTGTGGTCATATTAGAATCATGGGAAGTAATAAGAACCCATCTCAAGGCCAAAATTATTTTGATGTCCAATCACATTTGACAGGTAGTCCTTGTCTTACAACAGTTCAGTTAATGACTTTTTGAAGTTAACGGCACTGAAAAAAAATGACTATTTTTCACATTTACAACCATTGCGGCATCCCCACTAGTATGTGCTCAAAATTTAGATGCATGGCAACTGACTCATAATTATGACGGTTGCAGTGTCCTGGGGTCATGTAGTCACCTTTTGCAACCTTCTCCCAAGCAAAGTCAATGGGGAAACCAGATTCACATAACAACTGTGTTACTAACTTAACAACTATGATGATTCACTTAATCACTGTGGCTAGAAAGGTCATAAAATGTGGCCAAACTCACTTAACAAATGTCTCACTTAGCAACAGAAATTGTGCTTGTAAGTCAAGAAATATCTATCATAAAGATGAGTATTTTTTTAAAGCAAACTTTATTGAATATACAATTAAAATAAATGAACAAACACATACACAACATAGAAAAAAAACAAAAAAACAAAAAAAAAACGAATAAAGGGCAATTCCATTATCGACAGTAGTGGTTCCTTATTTGTTATCATTATTGGTGTCATATTTACAATTAAATCTTAATGCAATTATATAGCTTAATCTCCTTTACAGTTTAATAATGTTTACTATCATATTATCTATTTTTGTTCTATCCAATTGTACTAACAAGATGAGTATTTTACTGGTCATGTTTATTACATAAATAAGGAATTGTCCTCAACATTCCAAGAAATAAATCAAAGCCATTAATAAGATTATACAGTTCAGCAATGTAGCCCTAACCCTTTAATTATACGTATAGTATTTTCATATATAAACTATGGATCAACCTCATGCATGATGTAACATGAAATTATATTTTCAAATTTCCTTAATTCTGCACACCTATTGTATTTGTGATGTGAAAGCAACATTCTCAATAATTTCAGAATACCTGATAAAAATAGGTAATTAAGAAGGATAATTAAATGCTACCAAATGCTTTCCCCGATTGCATTTTGGTAGGAATAATAATGTTCATCATCATTATACCTATATCACCACCATCCCCATCATCATCATAGTATTAAGCTTTGTAAGTACATTCAAAGATTGAAAACATTTATTACTTATAGTACAATAATATGTTTTTCCAGTCTTACCAAATACACTATTTAATTAGGAAGATTAGCTTGCATTGCTTATAATGGATATAGATGGGAGAGAGTTGAATTTTCTTCTCTAAACCAGAGTATGCTAACTAATATTTGTATATCACAATTGCAACAGGTTTGCAGAATTAAGGAAATTTGAAAAGATGGTTTCATATCAGATCATGCATGAAAATCTAAATAATTTCAATTATGATTTATATATGCAAAAGATATGTATGCACCTCTATTTCCAGGGCCATTAACCAAATGTAAAAAAAAAATGGCTTGCAGAACCTCCCTAAAACTTTTGGTTGAACTGTAATGTTTACAATAAAGAAATTCTAATTCTAAATACATATGGAATAATCATTGATTACATTTCATTAACATAATGAACAAATAGTCAATATTTGTCCTCCTCCAATGTTAATGATAGCCAAATTTTCCTCCTTGCCTCCGTAAACTTGTACTTTAAGTTTTTTTAAAAAAAGATGTACTAAAAATTAATGTGATATCTGGTGAATAGGCAACTTTAGGATAAACAACAACCTGTTGAGTTCCTACAAAGGAGCCTCTGGATAATTGCCCCCCGCCTCCTCCTCCTCTTTCACAGCATTTTATACCTGCTTATCCCATTTCACCGAATAAAGATTAGGGTAAATAAAAGAAAAAATATCCTCTATTTTTCTTAATTATAGATTGAGTAGAGAGTTGAGAGAACACTGAAGAAATTTATTTCCAAAGTTCCCAAAATCTTAAGCTGACAAAACTGATGTCATAAGAAGAGAAGATGGAAGCATTTTTAAAAGGGTAGGAGACTCCAATATCTCCCGATGAAATAATAAGTCTACTTTTGGGGGTTTTTTTTCCTTCATGGCTGAACAATTGTTGAATATGATGGCTGAAACAGTCTGAAGATACAGGGTGAAAGGAGGAATGTGTCTGCTTCCTTTCTGGCTGATATAAGACCAAAGATAGACAGCATACATAGGCTCCATCTTCATAATCCTGGAAGTAGATTTTTTTTTTTTTTTTTTGCTTGTGCAGATAAGTCTGTGTGAGCCCAGGCCATTCAGATTTTGTTTTCTTTGCTCTAAGTGATTACTAAAGATATATGGCATTTTTATCATTTTATTTACAAAAGTATAGGTTAAAAATAATTGCAGTAGACTGGTTAGAATTTCCAAATAAATGCATCTGTGTATGAAAACAACAACTCTGCTGAAAATTGTACATATAACTATTATATATGTGCAACTTAATAATTCAATTCATGTGAACTCAATCTGGATGATATTACTAATATTCTAATTATTCTAATATTTTTTAATGAAATGTCACACGGTGGATCTATGAAGGCTCTAGGAGCTCCATCTCTTCAGATTCCTAAGAAGTGGATGGCTTCAGTGAGTTTCCTACACAATGCAGAGTGTTGCGTTGTGGGAACAAAGACTCGAGACCTAGTTGATCTGTTATTCTCTTTATTCTCTCTAGAACTGAACATCAGCGAAACCGCGGCAGCCGCTTTTATAGCGGGCTGCTCGCGGCTCGTGGCCAATGACGGCTCTTCAAATTTCCCGCCATGCGGACTGACCTATCCAAGGTGAGTATGCAAATATATAACACAGAGAGTTGGGCTAGATTCTTCCAACTGATTCTATGAAAACGCAAATCGTAAATCACCGAACCGGTGGTTACATTGGTCGGATCCCACCCCTGGCTTTGTGGTCTTCCTTTATGATTTGCCTATTATTTGGGAATAAAACAAATTCATAGAAAATAATCTGAATAACATATGCATCTAAAATAGAAATGAAGCATTATAGGCAATTATAGTTATAATCCTCTGAAAAAATGGTTTAGGAAATTGTGTATGTTTAGCTTTAAAATGATACGGCTGTGGAAAGACAGAGCAGTTTTCAAATCCTTGAAAGTCTGTCAGAGAAAAGAGGATATGGATTATTCTTCAGAGCTCCCAAGGGAATGCAGTTTTACAAACTCAAAATAAGGAAATATTCCCTGCCTGAGAGTAATTAAACAGTAGAACAGCCTGCCTCCTGAAGTCATGGATGTTTCACACTAGTTGGATAGAATGAAGATTCTTGAGTAGGGTTTGGATTAGGAGACCCACCAAGTTTATGTTTCTGATTTGTGAGAATAACATTGGGTCTCAGCATGTCTTATGAGATGATCTACTGAAGTTGGGCTATTTTATTATCTGCTATGACTCTCTGGATTACCTTTTGGGCCTTATGCCAATTGCAAAGACCAGCTTTGGCTGCATGCAATATTTTCTGTGCTGAAACACAGAAGGGAAGTCACCAGTAGTGGTCACAGAATGGAATCTATTCATTGATGTTCTGTCTACTAAGGCAGCCTTTTGTATCCTTCTTCCTTTGCATTCTCTAATTACTGAATATGAATATTTTAGAAATGTCTAAATAAGCAGCATTAATTTCTTATAGGTTTATGAAGTAGCTTGCTAATTCAAGGGTTGTTTTAGCAAATACAACCAAATAACCTATGGCAAATAACCTATGTTTCTTGAGTAGGACCTGAAAAGAAAAGGAGTTTTGAAGGTTTGGGTAAGAGTGTAATTTGCCAGGAAAACTGAGTCATGGGTAAATGCTACAGTTGTTTGGTACAAATCGGTTATGGGAAATGCTATAGAAGGGAGTACTTTCAGGACTTGGCTGGGAAATGCATCCATAATTCTTTAAAGAAGCATCAAGACTCAAATAATAAGTATTTTGGAAGCACCTGTGCCAGGAAGAAATAAAGACAGAGAAAGGAGGAAAAAAAAATTGGTAGCAGAAAGGAAAGAGATGGTTACTATAGGCACATGGTTTCCAATATACTACCCAAGAAAGAAATCCAGTTCTTGAAGAAGAGGTGTCTTTTTCTAATTCTGTTTTCTCGTTTAACACAGAGAGCTTTTCAGTGGTGGGATTCAACCAGTTCACACCACTTTGGGAGAACTGATTGTTAAGTTTCTGAGCAGTTTGGTGAACTGGTTTTTGGAAGAAATCATTAGGCCAGAGAACCGGTTGTTAAATTATTTGAATCCCACCACTGGAGCTTTTCTATACATAATTGCAGCTAACCATAGCATAAGCATGTCTTTCTCCTGCCATGTTGTGATGTTGACTTCATCTCATTCCCCAGTGCATACCTGATGCAACTCAAAGTCATCCTTAACTGCTATATGTTTAATATTTTTATTCAAATCAAACTTGCAGAAATCTGATGTGCTTAACCAATTACTGGAAAGTATCACAGTCAGTTGACTTTTAGGGGAGTGGAATCAGCTTGTAAACTATTGGCACTTTAAACTGGGACGGGAAGGCTTCCTCTATTCTGATTCATGGGCATTGTTTTCTGGGGCCATTCTGACTTGGGCAGTGAGAGACTCTTACTGCAGCCCCTGAGGTTCACTGTGTGGCTTTAGGATAGCTTCTTTCTCAAACTAACCTAGTTCATCCAGACAGTCATAGCAGATAATAAAGCAGCCCAGTAGATTAGTACATAAGACATGCTGAGATCCAATATTATTCTTACAAAATCAGAATCATAAGCTTGGTGGCCTCCTGATACAATCCCCTACCCAAGAATCCTCATTCTACCCTCAGTCCATTTGTTTGAATTCCTTTTCAACAAGAGTTTAGTGCTTTTTGAATTGCAATAAACCCATATCCAAAAGTCATGTCAACTCATAGTCAGATTCACCTTGAATTCTCCCTCACAAAACATATTAACAAAATCAGAGCAAATTCAGGCAAATGGTTATATCAATTAATTAAGCCATCTACCAACATGCTCTTTTGTCCCAGATCCATTTGTCAGATTTTCCTTGCCAGCTGGTAAATTTTGTAAGAGAGGAAGAAAGGAAAACCAGAGGAACCCACCAACCCCTGTCCTTACCATGCCCTGTATAAAGCAAATAAAATAGCACCATTTGTCAGAAATGCATCTAGAACTGCATAGTGAACAATCTGTCTCCATAGAATATTGAACTGCAAAATAATCTCCCTTAGCTTTTATCTGGGGAAAAAGAAACAACAACAACAGCCTACCATTTAGTTGCAAAGAGTAAGTAGATGAAGTAGCTTCTGGTAATTAAGCTTTAATGGGCAGCTACAGAAGGAAAACAATTGTGAAGCAAAGAAAAAATACACTATTAAATGTGTCTTCCTAACCACAGGAAAATAATTTTCAAAAGTTTCAGTCTCTTTGCAACATATTCAAAATATACAATAGCAATTTCCAAACAATTTCTAGGCTCTAGAGACACTTGGTTGCCTTAAAAGCTTGCTAGTGTTTTCATGTCCTTACCTCAACACTTGTCCAAAAACAATTATGACCCTGATTGGGTCCAAATAAAAACCCTGCTTCCACATTATGTTGTTGTTTTTCCGTTTGCTGTTTCCCCCGAAATGCAATAGTGTCCACATAACTTGTTGCTCATGCTTATTGCAAACAAAACAAAATAAAATGCTGATCCCGCAGTAGTTATAATTAGAGATAAGGTTTTCAGCTTTCTACATATTTGTCTTACCACTACCTCCCTTCCCCCTCTATTCATTTCCCCAAACACCTTGATAAGAATATGAGGTTGGTTAAGCTGAGAGTATTAGTGGCCCAAAGTTTCTGTAGCTAGGCGTGGATTTGAATCTTGGGACTAACCTTTTTAGTACTACAGCACTCTCTCTCATTAAATTATAATTTTAGAAAAATCCAGTGGCAAATGTATGCTTCCAGAAAGTTAGCACCCACTTCTAGTCTGAGCAGGAAAATTAAAAGGACAGCAAAAGATTGTTTGAATTCTAGTGTAAGGTTTAAAAAATACATGCTCGCATACCCATGCACAATCTTTACAAAAAGTTCCATCAATATTTAAGAGAGCTAAAAGGATAGGGATGGGAGGAAGGTTCAATAAATATTACGGATGAAATGAAGCCATCTAAAATATTATGGGAGCAAAGCAGGCGGATAAGTCATACCTATAGATCTTTCTTACAGAAGCTGGAGCTTTCTGGCTAAATAAAATATCCACACACAACCAGGGGTGGGATTCAATTTTTTTAACAACTGGTTCTGTGGGCATGGCTTAGGTGGTGGATGTGGCTTGGTGGTCATGTGACTGGGTGGACATGGCTTGGTGGTCATGTCATTGGCTGGGTGTGGCCAACTCAATATCACTCACATCGAGGCACGCATCTCCTCGCCTGGCCTCTCATGACTGTGGGGATGCTGCAATAGTCGTAAGTGTGAAAAATGGTCATAAGTCACTTTTTTCAGTGCCATTGTAACTTTGAATGGTCATTCCACATAAGCAAAGTACCAGCAAAGTAGGGGGGAAAAACTCCAGAGATGTTCCAGAGACAGGAAGTCTAATCCTGCCAAGAATGTAATAAGGGTTAACAGAGAGGCAGTTTCTGTAAGCAACACCAGAATGTTTCCTTTCTGCCTTCCTTACAGGATTAGGCCAGTAATTTCTTCTAACAACCGGTTCTCCGAACTGCTTACTATATTAACAACTGGTTCTAGCGAATAAGTGCGAACTGGTAGAATCCCACCCCTGCACACAACACAAAAAGGGAAATAAAACTAAAGGATGACAACTGCATTCTTTATGAAATTAATATAACAGACTCTTGCCAATATACATTAAAAGAGCCACCTGGAAACAGTCCACAACTTGTCACAATATGGCAGTTGTTTAATAATCTTAGTTAGGCAAAAATACCCAGAGCTATCTTTGTGCTTTTCTATCAGTTTTCCTTAAAATGAAATTATCCAGTCATGGTTGGACTATATTCCTATCAACTTGCCAAGGTAATCCAACAGATCTGGAAACAGACCAATCCCTTTTTAAGTCTGAACTAAATGAAAATGAATTCGGCATAATTCATTTCATGCAATGTGCATTGTTTAAAAAAGGAGAAATGAGTTTGCTTCTATATTTCATGCTTTGACTTGCAAACCATCTCAAATTTGGATGGATGGCTACAATTTTTTGGCAATCAGATAAAAGGGTATTTGTACTTGTATATGTTTAAATGAGGTATGCCTGAAAAGACAGAAGTTTAAACAAACTAAATTTGTATAGGACTAAAATCACACTGATCTGGATTTAAACATAAAAAAAACCCAAATAACTTCCAAAACACAGACATGTGATTTAGATTACCTTAAAGTAATTCTTCAGGCATATGTACAGTGTAGGAGTTAAAGAAACACAGGTCCACGTTCAGTTTCAACCAAAGCTCACTGAGTGACTTTGGACAGTAATTCTTTCTTAACCTAGTCACCTTAAAGAAAATGTATTATAGGGAAAAATAGAAGGGGGTGTTTTATATGGCCTTAAATTTCTGGAGGAAAAATGATGTAAGAAAGTAATTGTATTCATTAGCAGTATTAAGAAAATATCAATTTTCATTAAGACTTGTTTCTAGCTTTTTGCTTTCTGTACATATCTCTTTCAATTGGGGTGAAAACTATTATTGTTGCAATTTATTTGTCAGTGCTCAGCTAGCGGGGATAGTATGTGTTTCTGTTTTTTGTCTTTTTAGTCCATATTTTTTCTTTTACTGATTTTTTCTTCTTTGGTTTTGTTTTTGTAAAATCATTCTCCCCCCTTCAGAGTTTGTATTTTTAATTTTATGTACTTTATATACATCATATGCCTGTGTGTAATCTGTGTAAGTGTATGTGTGTGTGTTTGTGTGTGTGTGTGTTTATATATATATATATATATATATATATATATATATATATATATATATATATATATATATATATATATATATATATGTGTGTGTGTGTGTGTGTGTGTGTGTGTGTGTGTGTGTGTGTGTATGTGTATGTGTATGTATATATTGTATATATGTATATATGTATATATGTATATATATGTATATATATATATATATATGTATATATATATATATATATATATATATTCATTCTTAAGTTTGACTCACAGACGAACACAATACAGAAACCTGATGATGGCAGATGAGATTCTGCCGAAACGTTGCTACAACTTTAAAAGCACAATTATAATGACATGGGAAAATACCTGAACAAAGCTGAATACCATACACGTAAGTACCTGCGAAAACTTAAGAAAACACACACACACACACATATGTATGTATGTATGTATGTATGTATGTATGTATGTATGCATGTGTGTATATTTTTTCATAGATTTTCATGGGTACAGGTGTGCAGGTCTTGGCGTGTTCAGGTCTTTTCCCATGTAAGATTGAGAGTATCTTGGCGACGTTTCGACGAGGTCCCACTCGCCATCTTTGCTCTCACAAGCATGAAACCGAAAGCACCAGCCTGAAGATGGAGAGTGGGACCTCGTCGAAACATCACCAAGTATTCTCAATCTTACACGGGAAAAGACCCGAACATGCCAAGACCTGTATATATATAGTTGTGCTTTTAAAGTTGTAACAACGTTTGGGCAGAATCTCATCTGCCATCATCAGGCTTCTGTATAGTGTTCATCTGTATACTTCATTCTGTATAGTGTTCGAACACTATACAGAAGCCTGATGATGGCAGATGAGGTTCTGCCGAAATGTTGTTACAACTTTAAAAGCACAACATGGGAAAACACCCGAACAAAGCTGAATACCACACATATAAATACCCGCAAAAACTTAAGAAAACAAATACACACACACACACACACACACGTATATGAACTTGGATCAATTAAGTAGCACTTCTGGGGATAAGATGCAGGGGTGGGTTTTATAAGGGAAAATAGGAATAAACTGCTAGCATAACCCTCCCCTTCAATCCAAATCATTTCCTGAAATTACCCACCAAACCTCATCATTTGGGCGCAATATTTTGGTTTCAATATATGCTCTGGACCCTCAATAAGGATCAGGACTAAGGCTAGAAGAATAACCCATGTCATGCCCAAGACTTGAATCCTTCATGTCCTTGTACAGCCTAGGAGGTCAGTCTTCTTTTACCCCAGAGCCCTAGCATGGAGAATTACAGGTGAAATTTGAAAAATTAGAATTTCGTGCAAAAGTTCATTTATTATCAGTAATGCAACTTAAAAGGTGAACCTAATATATGAGATAGACTCATTACAATCTCAGAAAATTAGAATATTGTGAAAAGGTTCAATATTCTAGGCGCAAAGTGTCCCACTCTAATCAGCTAATTAAGCCATAACACCTGCAAAGGGTTCCTGAGCCTTTAAATGGTCTCTCAGTCTGGTTCAGTAGGAATCACAATCATGGGAAAGACTGCTGACCTGACAGTTGTGCAGAAAACCATCATTGACACCCTCCATAAGGAGAGAAAGCCTCAAAAGGTAATTGCAAAAGAAGTTGGATGTTCTCAAAGTGCTGTATCAAAGCACATTAATAGAAAGTTATGTGGAAGGGAAAAGTGTGGAAGAAAAAGGTGCACAAGCAGCAGGGATGACCGCAGCCTGGAGAGGATTGTCAGGAAAAGGCCATTCAAAAGTGTTGGGGACTTTCACAAGGAGTGGACTGAGGCTGGAGTCAGTGCATCAAGAGCCACCACACACAGACGGATCCTGGACATGGGCTTCAAATGTCGTATTCCTCTTGTCAAGCCGCTTCTGAACAACAAACAACATCAGAAGCATCTTACCTGGGCTAAAGAAAAACAGAACTGGTCTGTTGCTCAGTAGTCCAAAGTCCTCTTTTCTGATGAGAGCAACTTTTGCATCTCATTTGGAAATCAAGGATCCAGAGTCTGGAGGAAGAATGGAGAGGCACACACTGCAAGATGCTTGAAGTCCAGTGTGAAGTTTCCACAGTCTGTGTTGATTTGGGGAGCCATGTCATCTGTTGGTGTTGGTCCACTGTGCCTAATTAAGTCCAGGGTCAATGCAGCCGTCTACCAGGAGATTTTGGAGCACTTCATGCTTCCTTCCACAGACGAGCTTTATGGGGATGCTGACTTCATTTTTCCAGCAGGACTTGGCACCTGCCCATACTGCCAAAAGCACCAAAACCTGGTTCAATGACTGTGGGATTACTGTGCTTGATTGGCCAGCAAACTCTCCTGGCCTGAACCCCATAGAGAATCTATGGGGCATTGCCAAGAGAAAGATGAGATACATGAGACTGAACAATGCAGACGAGCTGAAGGCCACTATTGAAGCATCCTGGTCTTCCATGACACCACAGCAGTGCCACAAGCTGATAGCTTCCATACCATGCCGCACTGAGGCAGTAATTGCTACAAAAGGGGCCCAAACCAAGTATTGAGTACATATGCATACTTTTCAGAGGTCTGATACTGTTCTATGTACAATCCTTGTTTTATTGATTGCATGTAATATTCTAATTTTCTGAGATTGTGGATTTGGGATTTTCATGAGCTGTAAGGCATAATCATCACAATTATGACAAATCACGGCTTGAACTATCTTGCTTTGCATGTAATGAGTCTATCTCGTATATTAGTTTCACCTTTTAAGTTGCATTACTGAAATAAATGAATTTTTGCACAATATTCTAATTTTTCAAGTTTCACCTGTATATTACAAGTTCATTCCTGATTAATATTATTAAACTGCATTTCTGAAATAACTAGAGATTTTCCAAACAGCGTGATGCTAATTTTTTACATCTTTGATAAAGAATGAAAGGCAAAAAAGGGAAGTGCAAAATCAACAGAATTTATTAAGACATAGCATCCAGAATGAAGTTTCAACATTTTATTGAATGTAATTTCCCTGTTCTAATATCAGGAAACCTGCCATGAGAAAAAGGGTCCCTGCAGGCATTCATCCATTTATCCCTTCAGGCTGCACTATACCTGGAGGCAAAATTCCTATGACTTATTTCAAGAAGATATAATGCTTTGGCAATACAAACCATATTGTGATTTTGGAACAGGGATAAACAATTTTTTTATCAATTCATTCCTTGGTTTGCTGTGTGATTGATTAATATTCAACAATGCTACTCTTGGCTGCTGCTGCTTCTTGTAAAATGTGGTTCTACAATATAAGAAAGTAAAACATAGAAAACCAGGAGCAACTGGTCTTCCTGTCCAAAACACTGGACAGGAAAGAGAAAGCTTGGCCACATAGATATGGTACCTTTTAATTAAGGCTAGATGATGTGAAAACTTGTTGTCCACAGTGCCTCTAAGTCAAGAGTAGCAGTGTAAAATTAAGAAAACCCAATTAGCATATAATGTTTATTCTTGTATATAAAAATTCCTGCTCCTAAGGGAACAAGGAAATTAATGTTGCTACGAAGAGGCTCCTGGGGATAGCCAAAAAATGTTAATGAATGCAGGATAACAAATAGATCTTATCTTACCTCTTAACAAATGCACGTCAATCATATTTCATTTCCTGATAATGCTTAAGTACATTCTTCAGATTCCTGGGGGGGCGGAATCAAATTTCTAGCCCAAATAAGGGTAAAAAGAGAAGCATCTATGAATTCAGGGATATTTTTCACTAGGGGATATCTATACCATAGTTTTGGTTAAGTCCTATCATTTCCCCCTTTCCGATGTCCCCAAAGTCTTAAATTGGTGCTGTATTGGTCATCAACATAGCTTTTTGCACTTTTTTTTTCTTCCAAGGCATTTGCTTGTTCACTCTTCAACTTTTAGAAAAGAAGGCTACCTAGAATTCCATTCGTTATGTGTGCAGAACGGCAATCTCTGCAATTTGACCCAGCAAATGTGCAGTCAAGTATTCCATCTTTGTTCTGTAATGCAATGAAATTAGAACCGCTAACCAATTTGAGATTTAACATTTCTTACCACTTCAATTAATGCTAAATGGAGTTAAGACCAAGTCCCAGCTTAGCTCAGTGACAGAGAACATCTTCAGGACTATAAAAGTCCCAGGTATCATTTCTGACATTTCCAGATGAATAGCAAAATGCCCTTCTGCTTAATATCCTGAAGAAGTTCTTGCCAGCCTCAAAGCAGACTGCACTCAACTTACTGGACAGATCAATCTTCTGTTTCAGATGAGTTTCTTTTGCTTTGTTTCCTAAATCAAAATAGTAATTTTACTGAACTATGTAATCATGAATAACATTTGCACAGTTGGAAGAGAGATTTCATTTACTCTGCTTTCAGTGAAACTGCAGAATTGGCCATTCATCACGCTGATGGTTTTGTGTGGGACCCCCCCCTAAAATCAAAATAATTGAGTTTCCTGTTTCCAAAACAAGATCTACTAAAATGGGTGAAAAGAATAATGAAAACAGCACCCTTTAAAATATTTCAATCAGAGAGTGCTGATTCAAGAAGAAAACAGCATGGCTGCACAAAGATCTCTGGTAAATTGAAAGAAAAAAATGGAAAGAAGGACATACAACTAAGGCAGAATATTAGCAGATAGCCAAAATCTGCAAAGATGAAGTCAGGCTAGCAAAGGCTCAGAACGAACAAAGACTTGCAACAAAAATCAAAGATAATTTAAAAAGTTTCTTCCAACATATAAATAACAAGAAAAAAAATCAAGGAAACAGTCGGTCCACTAAAAAGAGAAGACGGCAAGGAAGTAACAGGCAACAGAGAGAAAGCAGAACTGCTTAACTCATTCTTTGCATCCGTCTTCACGCAAAAAGAAACTATAGCTCAACCCACCAAAAACATAACTGTAAAAGACAGACCAGAAATAAAAGTTAAAATAAGCAAAAAAATAGTAAGAGAATACCTGTCTGATCTTAATGAAAACAAATCACTGGGGCCTGATGGATTACATCCCAGAGTTTTAAAGGAGCTGGCAGAGGTCATCTCAGAACCACTGCACCATATCTTTCAAATATTCTGGAGCACTGGGGAACTACCAGAGGACTGGAAAAGAGCTGATGTGGTTCCCATCTTCAAAAAAAAAGGGTGGGGGGGAACAGATCCAGGAAACTATAGACCAATCAGCCTAACATCAATACCCGGGAAGATACTGGAAAACATAATAAAAAAACAGATCTGCCAACATCTAGAAACATGTAAAGTAATAACTAGCAGTTAGCATGGCTTTGTTAAAAACAGATCATGCCAAACCAATCTTATTTCATTCTTCAACACAGTGACTAAATTAGTAGACCAGCAAAATACTGTGGACATAATATATTTAGATTTCAGCAAGGCATTCAACAAAATAGACCACAACCTACTTCTTAGTAAGCCAGAAAAATGTGGAATAGATAGCACCACCACTAAATGGACTCGCAACTGGCTGGCAAACCGTACTCAATGAGCAGTTCTTAATGGGTCTAAGTCTACATGGAGGGAAATAAGCAGTGGGGTGCCACAAGGTTCCGTCTTAGGTCCAGTACTCTTCAATATCTTCATTAACGACTTAGATGAGGGAATAGAAGGGGAGCTTACCAAATTTGCAGATGATACTAAGCTGGCAGGAATAGCTAACCCCCAAGAAGATAGGCTCAAGATCCAGATGGATCTTGACAGACTAGAACACTGGGCCATATTTAACAAAATGAAATTCAATATAGAGAAAAGTAAAGTCCTACACTTAGGCAAGAAAAAACAAAAGTACACATATAGACTGGGTGAAACGAGGCTCAATAGTAGTAACTGCGAGAGGGATCTTGGAGTCTTAGTGGACAACCAGCTAAATATGAGCCAGCAGTGTGCAGCCGCCGCCAAAAAAAGCTAATGTAATCCTAAATTGTATTAATAGAGAGATACAGTCAAGATCAAGGGAAGTACTAATACCACTCTATAAAGCCTTAGTAAGACCACACTTACAGTACTGCATCCAGTTTTGGTCACCACATTATAAAAAAGATGTTGAGACTCTAGAAAAAGTACAGAGAAGAGCAACCAGGATGATTAGGGGACTGGAGGCTAAAACATACAACGAACGGTTGCAGGAACTGGGCTTGGCTAGTCTAGTAAAGAGAAGGACCAGGGGAGACATGATAGCGATTTCCCAATATTTGAGGGGCTGCCACAGGGAGGAGGGGGTCAAGCTATTTTCTAAAGCACCTGAAGGCCAGACAAGGAATAATGGATGGAATCTGAACAAGGAGAGATTTAACCTGGAAACAAGGAGAAACTTTCTGACAGTGAGAACAATCAACCAATGGAACAGCTTGCCCTCGGAAGTTGTGGGAGCGCCATCAGTTGAGACTTTCAAGAAGAGATTAGACTGCCATTTGTCAGAAATGGTGTAGGGTCTCCCGCTTGGATGGGGGGTTGAACTAGATGACCTACAAGGTCCCTTCCAACTCTGATTATCTGTAATCTGTATATTTGTTTGGAGATTGGAGGCAAAGGAGGGAAGAGATGAGTAAAATAAGTCAAAATCAGGTAATAGAGTATAGGATTAAGATACTGCAGGGAATAGAAATTCATATACAACAGAGGAAGCAGTATCTCCTCTGTTTCTAGAAGGTGATTGCTCAAATTAAACATGAGGAAAAAATAAAACTAGAGGTGAATTGAAAAGCTGGCGAGGGAGCCTTTCACCATGAGATATTAACAATGCCATTCTTTTTCGCAGCTTTACACAGTATTTCCACAGCTTAAGGAAAGTCAGTGGAAACCCAGCAATGTCATAACATTCTGGATAACCTTCAATGAGGAAGATTTTCCAGATAATTATCCACAGAGTGATGCTATCATGCTCAAAGAGATTTTGCAAAATAGTAACATCTCAAAGTGACTTAACTCTGCAGGGTTATCAAAGCTCCAGAAACTATCCTCATTGGTAAGCATGGTGTACACTGAAGCACAACAAAACAGGGCAGAGTGGTGAAGCCTTTGGTATCCCAGCAACCTCTCGCACATATTTGGGAGGAACACAGTGAGTGAGTGGTCAATAAAAAATGAGTGGAAGTACCAACTGTAAGGAAGACTGTACAAAATTTATCAGTATTGGGTGGGTGGGGAAGTATTTTTTTAATCAATACTAATCCTATTTCAGGTTTGCACTCCAGTTGTTATTTATTTTTCATTTTAGAGTGACAAGAAGCTGTAATCCTTTCAATGTTGGACTTATAGTTATAAGAGCTCACAAAACATGGGTTCAATTCAACTTGTACTCTTGATGTTTAGGTTTGTTCACTAAAGACTTGGGGACATGGGTCAATCTTTTTTTTTTTTTTTTTGTAAATTTTATTTGAGTTTTCACAAAGAGAAAAAAAAATACAAATAAAACATCTTTTTGAAAGCAGCATAATCCCGGGTTACATTTCTTCGTACAGACACAAATTCAGGTTCATGCTCATTTTATATTCTATTCCATATCTTATTACTATTTTACATTTTCTGCATAGCTTCTCCCCTCTTTTAATTTTCTCAATTTTATTTTAATTATCTCATCTCAATTCAAATCATTGTATTTATATTTTTTGTCTGTCCTGTTTCAATTATCTATTATCTTTTCTCATTAAACAAAATTTCTCCTGTAGTTACTGATTGGAGTATGACGCCTTTATATCTTTTCCCTAAAGTTGTAACATTCAATATAATACATAACTTCCATTCGGATTCTGCTTGGTACATTCTTAAAATACACACTATATTCTTAAAAAAAGAAAAAATTATAAATGTATATAATTAAAACAACATTCCATTCCAAGTCAATTCTATCATTAATATTCATATTCATAAAAGTCTTAACATCTTTAACATTACTTTTCAATTAAATATCATACTTCTATGGGAACAATTATAAGCTTTCCATAGTTAATCCCCCCCCCTCTTCACTTATATTTTATAAAACATTAACTAATTAAAATATTCCCGTTCCTTCCTAATTCAATTTTCTCATTTATTTTATTTCACTTATTTTATTCACAAACATTTCACTAAATTACATTAACTATTTTATCCCTCATTTTAATCATATGTTGTTTCCAATTTTCTAAAGTTATTTCTATTACTAATATTACAATACAATCTTATGTACCTTTACAGAATCCCTTTTTTCAGTTAGATTTTCACCCATTATCTCTAAATAGGTCCCGTTTCTCTATATCTTGCTCTGGTCCTTTGTAACTTCTTTTCCTTTCCTTCTTCCCTCTCTTCTTCTCTCTCCCCTTTTTCCCCCTTGTCTCTCTACCTCTATTTCTCTCTTCTGTATTCCCCTTTTCTGTTGCTTTCCAGTATTATACTTGTTTTTCGAATTATTTTTCTTTTCTTTGGTTGTTTTTTTAAGTCTTAAATTCTCCATTCTCTTCCCCCCCCCTTTCCTTTTTCTTCCCCACATAAAATTACTTGTTCATTAAAGATGGCTTCTTCTTTGTCCCAGTCTTCTTGTTTTGCAGTCTTTTCTTGTTGTTTCTCATAGTTCGAAATCTCCATTTCTAATAATTGAAAAACGAAGCCAAAAGAACCCTTCCCTTCTTGTGCATCTTCTTTGTACTTTTTAAGTTCCATTTTCAATTCATCTAGAAGTGGTGCCATTGTATAAATTTTTAAACAACCACCCGATTGATTTTAGTCATTCAAATATAATAACCAAAAATCCAAAGATCACCAAATAATCCAAATACATGCAAGCTGTTTCTTTTTTGCTCTTTTTTTTTCACTTTCTCTTCCTGGGGTTACTATTTAGTTGCAAAGTTTCAGTTAAAAGGTATCTTTTAGAAGTCTTGTTGAAGTTTTACTTTAGATTCTTTTTAATTCCAGGCAGTCTCCTCCCTTTTCAGATCCTGCCCTTATTCTTTTTCTCTCCCTTCCTGCTTATGAAAAAGAAAGTTTTTAATGTCCAGAAATCTTTATTATCCCTTTGGCATTTTGTTTTATTTTCAGCTTAATTGCCTATTGAAGTCAAAGCGGATTTTTCCGATTTCTTATTTAAGTCTCTTAGTTATCAGTATAGGGAAGGAGAGAGAAGAAGAAGAAAAAGCCAAACCTTTCTCTCAAGATGCAGCTCTACTCGACCGTGCTGGCGGTCTCCCCTCTCTTCACCACCTCTACGAGGTGGCTTAGCCCCGAAACCAGCCGGCTCGGGGCGCCCCAGCGGCGAGCCCAGACAGAAACCGCACACGATCGCGGATTTCTGTCTGTTGCCGAAGCCCTTCAAACCGGAAGTCCGGGACATGGGTCGATCTTGTGCCTCTTACTGGTGCTTTCTATCTGCCACCCACAGAAGCAAGTGCAGCAACACCAAAGTATCATAGGATAAGTGTTGTGACTGCAATCTTCTACTCATCTGCCTAAAAAGGTTGTTCTATTCCATGTAGAAATGACTGTCCCAATAACTGTATTACTGGAAAATTACTGTGGGTAGTTTGCAATTTAATTTGCACAAAAGCCCATTCCCAGTCAATTCCTGGTCAGATCAGAGGCAGCATACATACTGCTAGCTATATATGCTTATTGGTTAAACATTTGCAAAGTTCAAAAACACTTAAGTGGCAAAATTGGGCAAAAGGCAGGAAAAAGTACATTGAGATATGAACAACCACCAAGATATTTATATCAAAAGATACAGAATTTTCCAGAGCATCTGGTGAAATTGATGTGGTAATTAACACAAACAGTCTGAAGGGAAGGTCCTTTGGTTGGTTCATACTTTAAATCTTTTATGTACATGATAGTAGCAAATGTAGACAGAAAGTAGGTGATCCTTCCTCTTTTCTGCACCATAAAGGAAACAATCTAGTGGATGGAGATGATGTAGTCTATTCAGCAATATGTGATTCCTTCAGGTCATTTTCCCCCAGTCTAAGGACACATACTGTACATACTCTACCTTTCGACAGAACATCTTGGAAGCCAATTTTTGGGGATCATAGCAGCCAAAAACATTTCTAGTTTACCTTCTTCTGTTTCTTTTAGCCATTGCCTTCTCTCTTCAGAATTTCAGAAGATAAATGGCATTTATATTCAATGGTTATGTAACAACTCCAGCCTAACCCTTTTAAAACACTTATGCCACTGATCTGAACTGCACAAACTATTTATCCATCTGTTTTGGATATCTAGCTTGTTGGATATGACAATCCAGCCTTCCTTTCCTCCCTCCCATTCATTTATCCGTTCATCTATTTCTAGGCTGTTTTGAGAGTGTCCTGAAATATAATGTCTGGCTGACAACATCACTAATTGAACTGGGATTTGGAAATATTTTTCTCCTTCATATTCTCAATTTCTTGGAATGACAACATTCAGGGCAAGATGTCATTGGATTACCAGAGGGACCATATCATAAACCAGGACTGCACTTTCACCAAGTAACCCTCAAGAACCAGCAAACAATTAACAGTAAAGTTAATGGAGACACAAGAATTGGATTCTATGAACAACCAGCAGCATATCTGCCCTTATTCTATTCCTACTGGTCATCCAGATTTATGCAACTCAGATAGTCCTAATTTTAAGTGTTCATCATCTCAGTCACATCTGCCCATTCTGTTACTGTTCATTCTCCTTCCGTTCTTTCTCTCTTGTGTGACATTTCAGGATGGAATGTTGTCCAGATTCCCAGGAGGGAGGAACTGCATTCCAGAGGAGCAAAAGACAACATAGTTTAGATAGTTTGTGTAGGAGAAAAAGAATTAAGATGGCTGATCCCCTGATAGTTCCAGAGTATATGTTTTATGGTGTAAATAATCTACTTTAGTTTGACAAGATTTGTGCTTATAGGTGAGGAACAATAAAGGAAATTGCTTGGAAGAATCTCAATGTATTTTGGGGTTGGGGGTTGGAGCCTGACACATTCTTACTTCTTGCTGAAATTGGTTGCTGGTGTGCAAGCACGTGTGTGTGTGTGTGTGTGTGTGTGTGTGTGTGTGTGTGTGTGTGTGTGTTTGTGTTTGTGTTTAAGTGAAAATGACCAAGGAATGAATGAACAAATGCATCAATTAATTTCCAAATGGGCTTCAGGGCTGCATGCTGCTCGTGATTTGCTCATTTCTATTCTAAATAGAGTTGAATAATTGCTTTTCTATCCACTACACATAAAATAAGATTTTAAATAGGGACAGGCAAATTAGAGACTGGTCTCCTGAGCCCTGCATGTATTCCAAAGTAGTTTAAGAAAAGAGCAATGCCTGCAGGTATATGAAGCTGAGGCAGTGATGCTTTGAAACTTGTGTAAAAGAAATTCCAACTAGTTTTCCAGAAGATTGTTAATGGTAGAAAGGAGCACCCGCTGGCTGCAATGGCTGCCACGTTTTTCAATGAAATGTATTCAGACTGGAGCCTCACTTGACAGTCTTGTCAAAAAAGCAGTAACCAGCTGTGATCCCATAGGTGTCCTTGAAGCTCGTAGAATCCTAATAGGCTGATATTGAAAGAAACTCAAAGCTTTCTTTTCACATAATGATTGATCATATTATGATCAGAACAACTGAAACCTGGTGACAAGAGAATGATGGTCAAGGAAGAAATCTTCCTTCCTTGTTGAGTGTACCTGCCTTTAATGACATAAGAAAGAACAATTCAGTTTTGGAGTTGCTTCATTACACTGAATGGTTTTAAAACTTACCTGCTGGGTTTCTATATATCAGAACTGTAGGATCTTGCTGGGGTGGAGAGTTGGTATTATGACATTTTTTTTAAAAAGGTCATTAAATCAATTGCTAGAAAAAAAGACACTGGATGACTAAATAAGCCCATAATATAGATAATAGCGCTCTGAAAGAGAGGGAGAAAAGTATACGTGGAGGTTACAGACAGCTACTTATCTACATCCATCTTTTTGACAAAGAGAATTTCAGTCAGGTTTTTTTTTATGTCATCAGTGTCTTGGTTTTTTTAAATTTCATGTATTATAAACCAGATGGAAAATTTGCTTGTTTGATGAATAATCTAATAGGACAATTTTAGACACAGACAAGTATCACAAATATTAAACAGTGATCCTAATACTATCTAAATAGATGGATAGTTGTATTACCATTTCATAAATATCAATATTTCTTGATTTGCAGGGTGGTCTTGATGTGAGAAAAATGCTGTTGAACCATTTTTTTCTATTTTCATACATCAAAATTCAAAATTCCCACAAGAGAGCAAGGATAGTATTCCACTCTGGATTCTGCAGATTGTGTGCAGTTTGATGGAATCTCTGCAATTGCCAGCAGAAAATTAAAACAATTTTGGCTCAGCTAATAAAAGGTTATGAGCGTTAATATATTTTTCCACACTGTCAGGAACTTTTCGTCTCCAATGTGCTGTGGACAGAACATGCAGAGACTGTACAAACAAAACAAATGATGTTGTCAAGGTATTTATTTTAGACATAGAAAAGGCTTGTGTTCAACTCTTCATAACAGATAGGTTTGCATTAAGATTTGATAAACAAGTTGGCAGGAAATTCAATATTACCTGTTTACTTTTGCAAAGAATCCAATCATTAAATCTTCACCTGTTTTGAAAGTTGAGATAATGGTTTTTAAAATTGGAAAAAAGGGACTCTTTGAGCAAAAGCTGATCAGTCAAGAAAATAAGAATAATAGTGTCTTATCAGCCTGATTGTCTGTAGCTGCTGAGCACTCAGAGCAAACCACAGAAGACAACTATCTTGATAGATGTTGGTCCTATTGGCCCTCTGCTTTCACGGAGATTATATGGATGACCATAATAATACATTTTCTTTTTTATCATATCTATCCATCCAACATCCTAAATCTTGTGAGTGGATGGTGGATGACCATCACCTGAAGGCCAAAGCAGTCTTTTAGGAAGTATTCTGCCAAAATATTGTTATATGCATTCATCTCTACTCCCAAATGAGGAGATATTTCTCAATAGTTAGCAAGAGCAAGGAGATTTTTTCCCCCCACGCTGAGGGAAAGATTAACGTGGTACAAGAGAACATAATGTGGAAGTAAGAGGGGGCACACTCTAAACCAAAGGTATCGAATTTGCAGCCCGTAGGCAAAATGTGTCATGTACTAGCCACGCCTACACCCATTCAGTGAAGGGGGAAAATTTGTGATATGTCACGTGACGACAACATGATGATGCAAGCTTGACAAGCTTGACAAGCTTGACACTCTACTCAGATGTGTACAGGACAGGGGTCAAAAAAGGGATTGCAACTATGTCTTTGAAACTGTGCTGCTTTCTACATGAATTGAGTAACAATACATTAAAAAGTGCAGAGAATTTCATGGTCACAACTACCATCTTGACTATATTTAACAAATTCTACATTACTTTTAAGAATAAATGTGTGAAAAAAACTGTTATATTCTGGGCATGGGTGCAAGTAACTGAGACGAGTCAGTGACTTAGTGAACTTCAACTCTTTATTAAGGATCAGAAAACAGAGAGCAAAACCCTTGGGCAGCAGTAGCCCTTTTATAGAGCTAGCTACTGACCAGTTAACCAATGACCTGTGTCCACATGCTTAACTTTTGCTCAATGAAAGATGTTAAACTAATAGCCAATCAGGTTGCTCCGTGAGGACCAATCCCAGTTCGCTATCCAAGGGCCAATCCAAAGTGCAGGATTTCAAGCCTGCTTAACATGAGGTTAATAAGTTTTATTAAATGGTTTTTGTTAGTTCATAACAAAAACTATGCTGGTGGTGCAGTGGTTAGCCCAGACCAGCACAATACCACTGAGAAAGAACAACAAGAAATCCAAGAAGAAACCAGCATGGTTGCACAAAGATCTCTCTGGCAAATTGAAAGAAAAAAAGGACAAGTACAAAAAATAGAAAGAGGGATATAAAACTAAGGCAGAATATTAGCAGATAGCCAGAATCTGCAAAGTCGAAGTCAGGATAGCAAAGGCTCAGAACGAACAAAGACTTGCAATAAAAATCAAAGATAATTTTAAAAAATTTCTTTCAACTAACCAAAAAAAATCAAGGAAACAGTCGGTTCACTAAAGAGAGAAGAGGCAAGGAAGTAACAGGCAACAGAGAGAAAGCAGAACTGCTTAACTCATTCTTTGCATTGGTCTTCATGCAAAATAAACTATAGCTCAACCCACCAAAAACATAACTGTAATAGACAGACCAGAAATAAAAGTTAAAATAAGCAAAACAATAGTAACAATAATCTTGATGAACACAAATCACCGGGGCCTGATGGATTACATCCCAGAGTTTTAAAGGAGCTGGCAGAGGTCATCTCAGAACTACTGCACCATATCTTTCAAAAATCCTGGAGCACTGGGGAACTACCAGAGGACTGGAAAAGAGCTGATGTGGTTCCCATCTTCAAAAAAAAGGGGGGGGGGAACAGATCCAGGAAACTATAGACCAATCAGCCTAACATCAATACCCGGGAAGATACTGGAAAAGATAATAAAAAAACAGATCTGCCAACATCTAGAAACAAGTAAAGTAATAACTAGCAGTTAGCACGGGTTTGTTAAAAACATATCATGCCAAACCAATCTTATTTCATTCTTCAACACAGTGACTAAATTAGTAGACCAGCAAAATACTGTGGACATAATATATTTAGATTTCAGCAAAGGACTAGATAACCTTCAAGATCCCTTCCAACTCTGATTATCTGTTATGTAAGTGCAGTATTGCAGGCAAACTCTGCCCATAGCCTGGAAGTCAATCCTGATGGGGCTCAAGGTTGACTCAGCAGGTTGGTAAAATGAGGACATAGAAGAAATATTTTGGAGGCAATCTGCAAATAATGTTGACATTGTAAACTTCCCAGGGAGTACTGTAAAGTGCTATGGAGCATTCTAACACTAAAAGTAATTGCTATTGATTTTGGCCATGACCAAAGAGGAATCAGAAATCCTGATCTTACTCATGCATAGGAAAAAGATCCACAGATTTTGAATTATTGATCCAAACCTCAAAGATCTGCCCATCTCTGGCCTAGAAGTATATGAAAAGGGAACAGTGTACCCACAAGGAAGGATTCTAGATGGCATCACCATATTTTTTACATGCATCATGAATCATGTAAAAAAATAAAATTAAGGAACAGGGCTTTGACTACTTGTACTAGCCACTCTTGAATTTTTTTATCCTTCCTCTAAAAAAAAAACACCCTGAAAATGACATTGTCCATTGATAATACTTCTAAGTACATTTGCTTTTAGAGGAAAAATGAAGGTTGTGAACATCTTTGCATTTATAAATACATGCTGAGGAACAAATGAGCTGTTGCCAATATTAAGAATGGAAGAGACAAATATACACTATTCTTAGAGGAAAGCTGACTTAAGCTAATCTAGACAGAACTGACTAGCTCACTGAGAAATTACCAAGCATTTCTAGCAATATATGCATTTTAAAAACTTCCACTGACTATCTTCAACCAGTTTAGTCCTTGTGAGAGTACAAGCAAAGATTATGCAGGATGATATACGTCAGTGATGGCTAACCTTTTCAGCACTGAGTGCCCAAAGAGCGTGCATACATGCTCATCCCCAAAATGCAATACATGCACATCCCCTTCATGCGCTCTGCCCCCATGTGTGTGCCAAACCCCATGCGCATACACGTGGATCCCTCACACATCCCCGTGTATGTGCCCCACCCACTGCATTCTGTTGACATTAGCACTTATGTGGGAGAAAAGGAACCCCTAGCAATCTGGAACGATAACAGAGTAAATTGAGGCAAATTAATAAGTGTATTTCCCACCAGCCTGCCAAGATAAGTGCATATAAAGCAAAAGCAATGCCCAGGGGAAAAAAAGAATAACTTAAAACAGGGGTCCACATCCTAGGCAACTTTAAGCCTGGAGAAAAGCTGACTGGGGAATTCTGGGAGTTGAAGTCTTCCAGGCTTAAAGTTGACAAGGTTGGAGACCTCTGACTTAAAATAAATGTGCACTAAACAGATCAGAGGAACAGCTGGGAAGAACATACAGTTCGAAAACAGACAAAAGAAAGGCCTCAGCTGACAGGACAGAAACAAATATTAGTAATGATTAAGCATAACAAGTAGCAAATGCATTACATTCAGGTGATTATTAGCAGGCTTCCTACCTTTCTTTAATTATATTTTAGATATATATATCATGTCTTCTAAAAACTGAAGGGTAAGAGAAAAAATTGCAGGAAAACAGGAATAAGGGGTTATAAATGTTCTAAATCTAAAATGAGTAATTAATTATTTTAATTTAATTAATTAATTATCTCATTTTCAATTAATTAATATTCTGTTCTTCTTATATCATGTGTTTTAGATTGCATTGCTATGCTTAGGAATTTATTGTATTAAAATAGTTTTGGGAGTATTTTTTAAAAAACATTTCCAAATCATTCAGAGTTACCTGTACCTGCCATGGCCTGCAACAATCTGTCATATAAACAAATATCATTAATAGGTTCATCCTGTTCCAATAAAATAAAGTGTTGAACTTTTATAATGTTTTGGAAAAATATAATGTGAGACTTCAGTTGCAATTTAGTTGAATTTGTTTTTCTGAAGTCAAACAGACCATTTACGACCTCCTGGTTTCATGCTGTTTTTAGTAACAAACCTGCATTCTCTCAGCCTACTATTTAATTCTATGTCACTGAGGGCAGGAATGAAATAGTGAGATATTGTTTACAAATAAAAATGCAATAACAATTCTGAATCTCTTTTAATTATATTTGTTTACACAGATGTTCACTTGATTCATTGAGAGTCAGAATGTCTCCTAAACCAAAATTCCTAAAATGATACATGGGCAGATTAAATTTGTGACACATATTAAGAGCACTTCCTCCTAGAACTGTGAAAGAAAATTCTATTTTGATAAATAAGTTTCCCTACCTTTTGCAATAATACACAGAGTTTGTGTATTAGTTTCATTAATTATAATGAAAAATCTTTCTCCACCATTTTAGAAAAGAAAACATTTGAGAATACTGTTACGTAGTTATGTTAGGGTAATAAATAAAGGAAAGAAATAAAATATATTATAGGATTAAATAGAGAGTTACTCTATAGGCATGTCTTATCTTGATGTTGGGAAGTTGTTTTCTTATATATGTAGAAGTATTTATCTCTATAGGCATTTCTTATCATGCTGTTGTAGAAAATATTTCTTTAACCTTTCATTGGTGTTGTAAACTAATAATAACACACGCTTGCAATTAGTTACATCTCTCTCATATGAAGACACATGATTATCCCATCTAAATCAATCTGAATGGAACGTACTCCCTGGGAACGTAACTACCTACATCTGGAGCAATATACACCTTTTGAAGTATGCTGTTAATAGCCCTCTTAAATGGTCAATTGTGAACAATTAACAGACAATAGGAGAAAGGATACTGAAAGATAAACAAGTGCCAGGAGGACATTTGTCTTTTTGCAGGAACGATGTAAATCTAAGTTAGAGTGTTTTGCAATGCAATTACTCTACTTCTAAAAGAATCTTAAGGTATAAGAAGAGTTACTTTTGTCTATGTGCTTTGTAACTTTCCTCACATATCTGTGTGTATGAGAGGAGAGGTCTTACCCTTTTATTGATCAATAAAAGTTAGATTTTGTTCTTCAAAGCCTCTGCTTCATTTTTGGCACAGTGTGATCTTAAGTTATAGCTGAACTTTACAGTTTAAAACAAATAGGAAGGGGGCATTTGCATAGTCTGGCTTTTCATATATTTGTTTCCACGGTATTATTTCAGGGGGGAAAAAACAATCTCACTGACCTTTGACATAAAGAAAATTCTCAGCATCTGAAAAACATCTCAGGCTGAATCTGAATTTTATGCTTGCCCATTGCCAAAATAGGTATTCATTATTTCTTGAGTGTATAGTAGGTGTCTTCAACCCTCGAATAGACTTGAATAGAACTAGTTTAAGAGACTCGAATAGAACTAGTTTAGAGTAAACGTTTGGCGGATTGCTGGCCTTTCAAAACAATATCGGCCCACGTGAAAGCTGAAGAAACCTGGACTAAGAAGTAATTAGAGATAAACGGGACGGCGGATAGAGCATCCTCGATCGTCACGAGAGAAGGGAAAAGTAAGAGAAGACAAAGATACAAAGATTCGTTCGGGGCACAGAGCGAGCGTTCTCACGACCCGCGAAAGAGCGCAAACAGACAGCCCGGAGGCGCAAAGGCAAGCGGGCGAGGGCCGGGAGTGGAGGGGGGACGCCTTTTTAACCGGGATGAGCCTCGCAGGCAAAGAAGAATCTGAGCGGCGGATCCGCAGAAAAGCAGGGCTTGATCTTGCAAGGGATCCGCTGGGAATCCAAGATCCCAGGAACTTGGCGTCTTAGGAGTTAGGATTTTCTGTCCCAAAGTTGGTTGGGGAGACGACGAGCAGCGAGGGAGGGAAAAAGTCGGAGGTGACACCGCTGCCGCTGCCGCTGCTACCCTGCCACCCCCATTTCCCTCTTCCCTCTTTTCTCCTCGCCAAATTGCTAATCCGGACTCCAAGAGTGATAGAAGCAGAGGTATATTAAAGCCAGGAGTGAATGCTCAATACAAATCAGAGTCTACACAGTAAAAATATAAACTGTTTGAATTTACCAGTGCAAGACGTGCCTCTCTCTCTTAAAAGCAACAAACTTTGAAAGAGTATTCAGTTAACTAGGAGGGGCCCAGAAATCTCATTCATCAAGGGAAAACAAAAACAAATAGTTTCCTGTGAGCTGTTCAATCTTTCCTTCACTCAGATAAAAACCCTTGGATCATTGTGTTACAACTTCCTGTTTACAGAGTAATAGCGATCTGCTATCCAAACAGTGATAAATTCCTCCCATTCAGCTGCCAGTTAAACAATTAACCCGTTCCTTGCAGACTCTTAATACTACCTCATTACCTCAAATCTTACAACTTTTCTACCTCATCACCTATATCAACGATTAGATAATCAATTTCTATAAAATATTTTATTAATGGTTTAACTGATTTATTGTTTTTAATTGATTAGTGTGATTAGAGTGTTTAGTGCAAATAGTGTGATTACTGACTAGTTTAAAAGATCAAAATTCATGTAATTTAATTGAATAGCAAAATCATTGATCTAGTGAATTTAAATGAACAGTGTGATTAATGATTAGTGTAATTAATTGATTAGTGATTAGAGTAATTAATTGATCAGGCTGATTGTTGCTCAGGAATATTATCTGACTTGAGAGATTACTGCAATTGATTGTTTGATGTAATATTGGCTATATAGATTACCCAAAATTGTTCCTTTAATTAATTCAATCAACGTACTATTTTAACAATCCTACCATGCCAAAAAGAAAATCCTACGTCAAACCACAACCTAAAGAGAAGATGATCCCCACCAATGAACCACAAGACTCCTGCACATGCCTTAAATGCTACAAAAATCTAAAGGATAATGAAAACTCCATCAAATGTTCTCTGTGTAAAAATACACTCATCATGACTGCTTGGGATTACCTGAGCAGATGATTCAATACCTAAAATCATCCAATGAGTTTCCATATTTCTGCAAATCATGCAGACCCAAACTGGATCTGTCTGAAAGAGTTGATACCATCGAAACCATTGAAACATCCCCTACCATCGAAACCATTAAAACATCCCTCAACATCATAGTAGCATCCCTGGACGCCGTAAAAGAAAGAATATCCAACCTTGAAAAAAAAGACACAACGCAAAAACCTGAACATCCAATAGCTACAAACCACATCTCTACCAAACAACCACAATCCAATCCAAAACCTAATCCACAAATAAACACAACCCAGACAAATATTGATATCCCAATCCTCATCAGAGAAGCCGTTGAGCGTGAACGGAAACGTCCAAACGCCATCTTATTTGGTCTAGAAGACATCAATGTCAATGATGACATCACAACTGTCCGAAACATCATCAGAGATTATCAAGCATCAACCATCCACGCTGATGAAATACTTGACATTTCCCGCATCGACCGAGAGCTCAAAAATAGAGACGGCTCTGTGGCCCCACGCTTGTGCAGGGTCATTTGCAAAAATGAATCAAGCAAACGTAAATTCATTTATACTATAAACTCACTCGCCAAAACCAACACCAACCATAAGAACCTCCGTTGCCGCCTGACCTAACCATACAGCAACGTGCCCGCTCCCGTGTACTCATCGAACTCAAAAACCGTCTAGACAATGGAGAGAAGGACCTGTACATTGACTACCATGCTGACTGTATCAAAAGTAAGCCACGCAACCCAATACTCAGCTTTTACCCTCAACCACAACCCTACCTCAACCCATCCACCATCACCCAAGACTAGGCACGCACGCCCCAACTACCTCAATTCCAACTACTGCCGGCCTTAAATGCAAACTACTGAATGCAAGAAGCCTCGTGAATAAAATACCTGAATTTCTCTTCCTCCTAAATATGGCTAACTTCGACATTATATTTGTCTGTGAAACATGGCTCAATGCATCTCTCCCCGACTCCATTACCACAGTAAGAGACTATCATGTTTACAGATCAGATCGTGAAAATCGTCGAGGAGGTGGTGTTGCTATATTCTATAAAAATCCTTACATCTAAAAAATATCCAAGTTACCCAGGAGCTTGCCCTTCCTGAAACCATCATCTGTGAACTATCCTCAAATATCACAATTCGATTCTTACTATGTTACAGAGCACCTGATTATGACATCGAACATGTAAACAAGCTAAATACATTACTAACATGGGCTGCATCCTGCCCATACCCTTTTATCCTTCTTGGTGATTTCAATCTACCTCATATTGACTGGACCCTAAATGATTGTACAACTGAAATCATACACACAACCTTCTACAATGCTATTACAAATCTGGGACTGGAACAACTAGTAATCAACAACACTAGACTAAACAACTGCCTCGATCTCATCTTCTGCAACAGTTTGAACTTAATTTACGGAATACAAACTAAAGAACCCTTTTCCAGTAGTGACCACAATATGATTGACTTTTGTCTCAACATACGTCCACACAAAAAATCACCACAATGATGTAATCCCTATTGTAACTTCAAAAAAGGCAACTATGATCTTATAGACAACGATCTCTCATCCCTTGATTGGCAATCTCTATTCACTGGATGCAATACCGTTGAAGACCATTACAACATATTTTTACTTGAAGTCAAAAGAGTCATCAAACTATATGTTCCAACAACTCCCAAAACAAAACAAAACAAAAAAACAGATTACCCATATCAATAAGGAAACTTCAATCCAAAAAGAGATCACTCTGGCGGAAAAACAAATCTGGTCACGTTGCCAATTTCAAAACCGATACAAAAATTTATGCCACCAGATAAAGACTGAATGCACCAATTATCACATTAAACAAGAGGAAAACCTTCTAAGCACCAATTCCACCCGTGCTTTTACAATTTTGTAAACAACAAACTAAAAGACTCAAGGTCCATCCCTCCCTTGATAGGACCTGATGGTAAAGACTGCAACGACGACACCATTAAAGCCAACATCTTTAACACATTCTTCGGCTCAGTATTTGTAAACAGCAATGGATCATGCCCAGTATTTCCTAGCCGTACCACAGATAACAACAATGATCTAATACATATCGATTTCACAGAAGACAATGTCGAAAAATCACTACGCAATCTAAAACCATCTCTATCTATTGGACCGGATGGAATATGTGCCTACTTCTTAAGAAAGCTATCCACTGCCATAGCCAAACCTCTAAGCATAATCTTTGAAAAATCTTTCAGGACCAGCTCCTTGCCTAACCTATGGTCACAAGCCACAGTCATCCCCATCTTCAAAAAGGGAGACCCAAGCCTAGTTGAAAATTATAGACCAATCTCCTTATGCTGCGTCACCTGTAAAGTCATGGAATCAATTATTAACCAATCCATCATCCTCCACTTAGAGACAAACAACCTACTCTCCAATAAACAATTTGGTTTCAGAAAAAAACTATCCTGTAATCTGCAACTCTTACACTGCAAAAACATATGGACGACACAACTCGACCAGGGCAAAGCAATTGACGCAATCTACATAGACTTCTGTAAAGCCTTTGATTCAGTGGTACACGACAAACTACTCCTAAAAATAAAATCCTATGGTATCTCTGGACAACTGAATAACTGGATAGAAGCATTCCTGTCAAACAGACAACAAATGGTCAAAATCGGAAGCGTCCTATCAAATCCAGTACCTGTCAATAGTGGTGTCCCCCAGGGCAGTGTTCTAGGACCAACTCTCTTCATACTCTACATAAACGACCTCTGTGATCATATTAAGAGCAATTAGCGTTCTCTTCGCTGATGATGTAAAGCTGTTCAATACCACAGACAATACTGCTACCCTACAAAAAGATCTTGACTATGTATCTGAATGGTCAAACAAATGGCAACTCCAAATCTCAACAAATAAATGCTCTGTCTTACATATTGGCAAAAAAAATCAGAAAATAAAATACAAGCTGAATAGTCAAGATCTTGTTGATGACCCAAGCTCTGTAAAGGACCTTGGAATACTCACCTCTAATGATCTAAGTGCTAGAGCCCACTGCAACTACATAGCCAAAAAGGCATTAAGAGTTGTTAACCTAATCCTACGTAGTTTTTCTCTGGTAATATCACACTACTAACCAGAGTATACAAAACATTTGCTAGACCAATACTCGAATACAGTTCACCAGTCTGGAACCCTCATTACGTATCTGATATTAGCACAATTGAGAAAGTCCAGAAATATTTCACAAGAAGAGTTCTCCACTCTTCTACTCGTTGTAGAATACCTTATGCCACCAGACTTGAAATTCTAAAACTAGAAAACCTTGAATTACGCCGTCTTCGGTCTGACTTAAGCATGGTATATAAAATCATACATTGCAATGTCCTACCTGTCAATGAATACTTCAGCTTCAACCATAACAACACAAGAGCACACAACAGATACAAACTCAAAGTAAACCGCACCAAACTTGATTGCAGGAAATACGACTTCAGCAATAGAGTGGTCAATGTCTGGAATACTCTACCCGACTCTGTAGTCTCTTCCCCAAACCCCAAAAACTTTAACCTTAGACTGTCTACTATTGACCTCACCCCTTTCCTAAGAGGTCTGTAGGGGCGTGCATAAAGCGCACCATCGTGCCTACCGTCCCTGTCCTATTGTTTCTCTTATTCTTTTATTTTTCTTATATGTACCCATTTCATGTATTCACAACTATGTATACACTTATACTTATTATCTTGTAAACAATTGGCAAATCAAATAAATAAATAAATAAAATAAATAAATAAACCCACCAAAAATGCAACACACACACACACACACACACACACACACCTGCCACAAATGTATTATTTGCTATCTAGATCTACCTTAGTCCTTCTCAGCAGTTAATTTACTGTAGTTCATTCTAGTCTAATGATATCCCCCAGTTGTGGGTTTCAAAATGTTTTAATACTGGTTCTGTGAGCGTGGTTTCGTGGGCATGGCATGGCTTAGTGGGTGTGGCTTGGTGAGCGTGGCAGGGGAAGGATACTGTAAGATCTCCATTCTCTTTCCACTCCTAGGGGAAGGTTACTGTGCTGTCCAGACAGTTTATAGTTAATGGGAATTGGTATAGGTAGTTAATAATTGGGAGCTGTCCCCTTAAGGGAATGTATCATAGTAAATGTAGTTAAGGTATCCTGGGAAATGTAGTCCATGTCATGTGGCCACATCACTAATCCTGATTGGTCACTGAATTGACCCTTGGTGGGTTGGGGGAGGTTTCTTCACTCTTGCCTGGAACCGAACAGCATGCTGCTGCCTCACCCCCTTGCTCCACCATTATCAGAATAAGAGGAGAACTATCCTTTTACACCAGAAAGTCAGCTATGCAAAGAGTTGGACATTGAGATGAATCTCGACGTAAAGGCGAGCTATCTTGAGGATGCCTGATGAACCAATAAAAAGACTTTGTATGGATGCTTTGTGGAATTATTTATCTGCCTTAATACATTCAGTCAGCAATTATAGAGGACAGAATAGTTACTGTAAAATCCCATTCCCTCCCCACCCCACTAACCTGCTTTCCAGCTCTGTTCTCCTGTGCAGGGCAACAAAAGACCCAGCCAATCAGGTGGGACTAGGGAGGCAGAGAATAGATGGGTGCGGGGCCAGTCAGAGGTGGCATTTGCCGGTTCTGCGAACTACTCAAAATTTCCACTATCAGTTCTCCAGAACTGGTCAGAACTGGCTGAATATCTAAAAAATGTTACACATGTTCTCATGTGGTCCACATCTCCCTTTTAAGGTTGATTCAATGAAGACCCATAAAGTCCACTAAAGTCTCCTGACCATCATATTCTCCCCACAAATCTCCAAGGTTACCGTGAGTGCTACTTTGCTTCTCTGAAGCCAAACCACCAAGATTTTTTCCACAAAAGTTCCATAGACCTAAAATGAAATGAAATGGAGGAAGAGCATGCTATTCTTGTTTTAAACAATGCCCTGGGTGTAATACAGAAATGGTCTAATGACAAAGCAAAAAACATTGGATGACAGTATATAGGTGTCCACGTGAGTAGTTATCTTGGAAGCAAAAGAAAGTACTCATGTGACAAACCTGTCCACACAGGAACCAGTCAACAAGATTTGGGAAGGGTGAGAAACAAAAGAAACACTTGCACTATTAGAATCTGCAGTGTCTATATAGTCTGGATTGAGAATCAATCCATCCCTATTTTAAAATTTGATTTTTTTAAAAAAATTGGCTTAGGGAGAGTTATGATGGATTGTCATATAAACTGCTTTTTTCCCCTGACACATAACCTTTCATAATGCAATAAATACATGAACCTATAGCTGTAGTCTGTTAGGAAACAATATAGTTCAAAATTTGTTTGATAAAGAATTAAATTATTATATCTACATTATACTTTTCTAGCTGGAGCGGAAAGTGGTATATTTATCACTCTCTTTTCCATTTCATCCTTGTAATAATCACTCTAGGGAAAGCAGACAGGTAGTTTCCATTTCAAAGGTTGGCCTTGAACCTGGGTCTCCCTGGTCTTATTTCAATGTCTTAATTCTTTAAAATATCTTCTTGTGACCTCTGCTGATCTTAAAAATTGCATTTTTAAAAACAAAATTGGCTTAATAAAGGCTTGAAAAATGTTTGTCTAGTATTGAATTCCAAAAAAAATCCTGATTTCATAAACTGTGCTAAGTATAATGTATTTTATTTGGTTCTAGTTTAACCTGTTCTATGATCCCCAATCACATGAGGTATGTCTTAGTGTATTGTATAAACTCTGTCAAATCTGGTATGTTCAACAAATTACCTTTAAGCAAATCATATTAATATCATATACTGTACTCATACCTAGAGACTATCTATGTCTCTAGGTGTGGGTTTTTTAGCAGGCTTATTAGACATAGCCTGGGATATAGTCTAAGCAGAATAGAACCAATGAGTTATTTTAAGTAGTGTGAAAATCAAAGTGTTTGCACAGTTTTATATGATGTGCCAAAAACCTGTTGGAAAATGTTCAGTTTCTCAGAGATGTCTGGCATTGAAAATGGTTTCCAAGGTGCAAGATTAATAAATTCATGATTTTTTGGCTCTGATTTGGGAATAGGGCATAATTAGTAATATAATGTACTCCCAAACCATAGTCCATATTCTTATACTAAAATGGAAGTTTGGACGTGGGTTCCCTTTATTTTTATCATAATATTATGCAGAATGTCATTTTTATTGCAGTAATTTTACACTAGAAACCTATAAATTATCACATTTTGTTTTATTTCTTGCTAGGCTAAATTTTGATCATTTATTTAAAAGGAACTCTTCTGGCAATTCAGGGGACTTCTGGTGGCAAGGCAAGGATGAACAGAGGTGCAGAAGCCTGTCTGTGGTTTCAGTTAATCTCTTTTTGCATTTGGAGCGATCCTTTGAGGGTGCACGAGTCCCAGAGAGATTCATGCCGGCGTGGGGGAGACTCGGGTTGCAGTGTGGGGAAGAAAACCCCCTGCAGCGAAGAGGAGCCCTCCAGAGCCCAACAAGCAAGAAACAGCCCCCTATCAATGGCGGCTCCGAAGTCTGGACTGCCACCAATGTAAAGAAGCGAGTGAGTGACAGTTTGTGAGATCATTGGGGAAGAGTGTGGCAGAGAAAATTAGCGGCGGAGAGGAGGATTGGAATGCCATAGACTTTTATAAGGCTGTTACAAGTGTCTGTCCGGAGCCCTAAAAGAAAGCGGCCAAAAAGCGGATGCGAGGCAAGTGAAAGTGAAAGGGCTTGGCAGACAGAAGAGAGAGAGAGGACAATAATGAGTAAAAAGGGAAGTTTACGAGGTTGGGAGACTAGCGGCTGGAAGGTGCCTGGAAGTTGTGGAGGATTTGGACTATCTCATTTGATTTTTATTCTGATAGACTTTATTAAAGCAGAGACGGAAAAAGATCGGAGCTGACGGAACAGAGACAGTGTGGTGCCACAGGCGATACTTAGAAACCCTGAAGCTATCATAACAATATAACTGATATAAACCACTTAACAGCCCTTTAGGGAGCATACTGATCTAATTGAGGAGGTGGTTCCATCTGAAGAAAATCAGGAAAATTGAACTTAGGAACACTAAGACAAAAAGTAAAAGTGGAAGCTTCCGAATGTGTGGAGATACCGTGTAATTGCAGTCACTACTCAGCATTTTTTACCTCCCCACTTCTGGTGCGTTTGGAGTGAAAGCTCTCAAACTTAGAGACGGAAAGCTAAAAACTTATTTCAAAATTCCTTTCCCCCCCCTTTTTTTAACTCCCTTTTTTCTGTATACATTTGCTCAATTTTTTCTTCTTCTTTTTCCCTCACCATCTGGCGCTATGATGAACTATCTCTCCTTTATAATGATTATAAATATGCATACTGGGGAAAGGAAAATTGATTGTTATAACTGATTGTTAAATAATTGAATTAATTGATTTAATTGATTTATTAGTGATAGTTATACTTTGATTAGATATATAGGGAAAATAGTAAGAACATTAAGTATTATTTAATTAATAAGTATAGGATTTTATGTATTAATATTATAATTTATTGTGTGATCACAATTAATCCACTTGGGGACAAATGTAATACTGTTTGTGTTTAAGAATATTTAAAATAAGGTTAGATAAATACACATATTTAGTTATAATATTTAAATATAGTTGGATTTGGATATAATATTTATAATATTTATATATAAAATTACATGAACTTATGTATAGAGGCTGAGCATAGACCTTACAAAATTATATATGTGATTTAGAATTTGGATTTAAAATAATACAGTGATAATATTTTTATATATAAGTACTTATACTCCAGTAACCAGTTAAGAGCACAGCTATCCAGCAGATAGATAGATTAAGTAATTAGATACCGGTCAATCCTAATACAGAGATTCTATCACTGAATGTTAATTTGGGATAATATAATTAATATAGTACAACAGAAATAAATCTTAAAAGAAATGACTTCCACAACTACTACAGCTCTGAAAACTGGAAGAAAGGTCACCCCGACGTTAACAACTACGTCGGCAACAGCTTCGCCCATGGCACAAAAAAACATAGAAGAAACATTACCAGTGGAGACACAAGCTAACATCTCGAATGCCAACATCCAATCAATTTTGCTGACTTCACAGGAATCGATGACGAAGCTGCAAGAAACAATGATGAAAAACCATAATGAGACGAGAGCAGATATCAATGAACTAAAAGAGGAGATGGGGAAATTAAAAGCAGAAATGAAAGCAGATGTCTCCAAAGTAGAAGACAAAGTTGGATTATTACAGCAGGCCTTGGAGAAAAATGAAGCAACAATAAAAGAGGTAGAGAAAAGGACTGAATGAACCGAAAGGAAATTAGAAAGGGTAGATGAAGAATTAAAGAATGTGAATAAAGAAATGGAGGACTCACCGGTCTACCTAGAGATGGACAAGGCTGCTACATACTTGAGATTCCAAAATGTAGTGGAATCCAAAGAAGAAGACCTGGAACAACTAATGGCGGGAAAACTGGCTGGACTATTGGAAAAGGATAAAGATGACATCTTAAGGAAGTTTGATGAAGTTTACAGGATTAGCACTAATTATGTGAGACACCACAAATGCCCAAGAGAAGTCCATAGACGATTTGTGAGAGTGTCCGGGATATCATATATTGGATGTCAAGAGATAAAACAATCACGTATAAAGGTAAAGCAGTCTTGATTCTCAAACAAATACCAAGAAGAATAAGAGAACAAAGACGAGACTACAAGTTCTTAGCAGCTTACCTAAATCAGAAAAGAATCGTATTTAAATGGCTAATCCCAGAGGGGATGTTAGTTTTTTGGAACGAAAGGAAAATTAAAATAGACTCCATGGAAAAGGCCCAGGAATTTTATGAGTGATTGGTAGGTCCAGAAGACCAGAGCAGTAAGGAGGAACTGGAAACAAACTCCCAGGAAGATCAAGGCTATCATAAGAACAGAGATGGAACTTTAGGAAATCGAGGAAATACTCATCTACATCAGGAGAGAGAAGAAAGTAGGACACATCTTTAGGCACAAGGAGAGACCAGAGCCATTACAAGACAAAGAGCGAAACAGAATTAATTAAATGGAAGAAGAAAAGAAACTACTATCAATTAATATAAATGGTTTAAACTCGACGATAAAAAGGAAAAGGATAATAGCTAAACTAATCAAACGAAATGCTGATATAATATGCCTACAAGAAACTCATATAAAGAAAACAGATGAAAAATACCTAGAATGTCCGACACCAGCAGACATGGGGAAAAAGAAAGGGATTGCAGTATATGTTAAAGAGGATTTGAAAGCAGATTTAATATGGTCGGATTCTGAAGGAATCTGGTTTTGCAGATCTGGATTAATGCCATCCCAATTCTCTTAGTGGTAATCTATGCCCCGAACGGAAATCAAAAAGAGTTTTTTAAGCATCTTTATGGAAAAATAGTAGGATTGGAAAAAAGAAATATTTGTACCAAATATTTGGGGGGAAGAACAAAGGGGGGGGGGGAGAGAGCTTCCCAAGATATGTATGGAAATGATGAAGGAGTTATATTTGATTGATATATGGAGAAGATTACATCCTGAGAAAAAACAATTTACATTCTATTCTCATCAAATATGGACACGAATTGATATGGCATGGATGAATGGGGAAATAGCAAATGAGATAAAAGGGATTGAAATTTTACCTAATGAATGGGCAGATCACAATCCAATTCAGATAATATGGAAGGGTAGGAAAAAACCCAAGAAAAGGCGGACGTTAAATACTCAGTTAATAAGAGAAAAAGAATACACTAACAAACTCAAGGAGGAATTAAATTATTTCTTAAAGGAAAATGATACTGGAGCAACTACGAAACAAAACATTTGGGATACAATGAAGGCAGTAATAAGAGGTATAACAATCTCTTATAATGCCATGATAAATAAGGAAAAATACGCCCAGCAAAACAAATTACAACAAAAAATTAAGGAATTAGAAACTCAATTACAGAGTACCCCAAAGGATTCAAAATTGCAAAATCAGATAATAATAACTAAACTAATTGAATTTAATTGAACAAGAGAGAATGATTATAAATTTGAATACAACTAGACAAACTTATTTGGCTAATAAGCCAGGGAGATGGCTATCATATAGACTAAAAAAAAGGAAAGCAAAGAGAATGATATACCAGCTAATAGATGGAAAGGGGGATATACAACAGGAGATAGAACAGAAAAAAGAAATTGCCCATAAGTATTTTGAAGAATTATATAAAAAGGAAGAAGTTAACGAAGATAGAATAAGAAACTATTTAGATGAAGTGAAGGATAAAGCAATTGGGGAAGAAATGGAAGAATTATTAAACAAAGACATTACTTGGTTTGAATTGAAATCAGCAATAGAGAACCAGAAAAACAATAAATCCCCGGGACCAGATGGGATTCCAGGGGAGCTGTACAAGGCAATAGCAGAACAAATAGGAACTCTTATGGTGGAAGTTTTTAATGACGTCTTATTGGCAGCCAGGATGCCGGACTCATGGAGGGGGGCATTGATTTTGCTGATCCCGAAAGAGAATTCGGATCCCCAATATATACATAATTATAGGCCGATTTTACTGTTAAATACTGATTACAAAATATTCACTTCTATTATAGCAAGTAGACTAAAAAGAATGTTAAATAAGCATATATATGAAGATCAAAATGGATTTCTTCCGACCAGACAAATCAGGAACAACTTAAGAATAGTACTAGATGTCTTAGAATTTTACGAAGCCCACCCCGAAAAACAAATTGCACTTATGTTTTTAGATGCAGAGAAGGCCTTCGATAATTTAAATTGGCAACTTTAATCCAAAAAATTCATAATATGAATTTAGGCACCAAATTTGAAAATATTATAACAACCATTTATGATACACAACAGGCTAATATTATAATAAATGGGAATATACCCGCCAATAAAAATAGAAAAAGGAGTCAGACAGGGCTGCCCACTCTCACCCCTGCTCTTCATATTATCATTAGAAGCATTACTAATGCGAATTAGACAGAACCCAGACATAAAAGGATTAAAGGTTAAGAAAGAAGAATATAAGTTGCAAGCGTTTGCGGATGATATGATTTTTTTCATTGAGGAACCAATAGAAAGAGGACAAAAATTGATGAATGAATTAGAACAATTTGGAACAGTAGCAGGACTTAAAATTAATAGGAAGAAAACAAAATTAATGACTAAAAATTTAACAGAAAAAAGAACTAGAAGAAGTTATGGAAATACAAGTGACAAAGAAAGTTAAATACTTAGAAATATGGTTGACAGCACATTGTAAGACACTTAAGGAAAATAATTATGATAAATTGATGCAACAGGTAAAAAAGGATTTAGAAACATGGGGCAAGCTGCAACTTTCATTATTAGGCAGGATTGCTGCTATTAAAATGAATATTCTTCCAAAATTCCTATATATATTTCAGATGATCCCAATCAAAGTACACAATTTTTTTTTTGAAGAACTTAATAAAATAACTGTAAAATTTATCTGGTAAGGGGAAAAAACCTAGAATAAATTTAAAGGCAATGCAGGATATGAAGAGCAGGGGAGGACTGGCACTTCCAAATTGGGAGTTGTATTATAGTGCAGCCTCTTTAGTATGGTTGAAGGAATGGGTGAATTTAACCAATAAGAGAATATTATTCTTAGAAGGCCATGACTTGCAGAGGGGGTGGCATGCTTTTTATGGGATGTAGGGAAACTAGCCAGAAATATTTTCACAGACACCTAATCAGAGACTCATTATTAACTAATTGGAAGAAAATACGGAAAAAACACTATTTAAAAATACCAGTTTGGATTTCAACAATGGAGGCGATGATTCGCCCAAATAATCTGGATATCACTAAAATGATTAAATATAAGGACCTATTGGATACACAAGAAAATTTGAAATCGCGGCAAGAACTTCAAGAGTGGGGACTAAAAATTGATCAGTGGGCATATCTTCAAATTCAAAGTAGATATAAACAGGACAAGAAAGAATTTGGAATTAACAATAAACTCCAGCAATTAGATAAAATTTTATTAGGATCAGGAAAAAAAAAATATAACAAAATTTTATAATTATTTATTAGAAGTAGAATTAGAAGAAGAAATTGTAAAAGGGAACATGATAGCCTGGAGTAGGAATATAGGATGTAGCATCACCATAACAGAATGGGAAAAGGTCTGGGGTAGAAATAATAAAATTACAAAATTGATAGCATACAAGAAAACGCGTATAAAATGTTTTATAGATGGCACCTTCCTCCTTCAAGATTAGCGAAGATGCACCCCAATATGAGTCCAAATTGCTGGAAATGCAAAAAAAAAAAGAGGGAACTTTTTTCTACATGTGGTGGTCCTGTATAGAAACTCAAAACTATTGGCAGAAAATTAGAAATTGGCTGGAAGAAATGACAAGAGAACAGATCGAATTCAAACCAGAGTCCTTTCTGTTAGGGATCTTTGATAAACAAATATCAAAAAAAGTGAAATATATAATAATACACATTTTGACAGTGGCCAGATTGGCTTTTGCACAATGTTGGAAGCAGCCTCATGTTCCATCAGAGGAGATGATCATTCAAAAAATTTCAAGTTGTGCAGAAATGGACAAATTAACTTTGGCATTAAAAAATAAAGACACTTCAATATACTACAACAGCTGGAACTGCTAGTACAAATGGATAGGCCAAAGATAGACTTCACACTAAAAGGCAAAAGAGGATAGGATAAATCCATAGTAGTGATGCACAGATATATGTAAGGATTAGGTGTGTGCATATGGCATAAAATAAGGATAAAAAAGAGGTCTTACAAACTGTTGAAGATGAGAATGTTTTAAATTGTTTTCTATTTCTTTCTTTCTATTTTCTTCTCCATTTCTTCTTTTTCTCTCTTTCATTTATGTATGTGTTGTTGGTTTGTTTTAATTATAAAATCAATAAAATTTATTAAAAAATAAAATAAAATAAAAGGAACTCTTCCAAGACCCTTCTTTCCTCCCTCCCTCCCTCCTCCCTCTCTCCCTTCCTTCTGATAATTTATTTAAAAGAAACTCTTCCAATACCTTCCTTCTTTCCTTCCTTCCTTCTTTTTTTTTCTTTCTTTTTCTCTCTCCCTTCCTCCCTCCCTCCCTCCCTTCTGATAATTTATTTAAAAGGAACTCCTCCAATACTTTCCTTCCTTCCTTTCTCCTTTCTTTCTTTCTTTCTTTCTTTCTTTCTTTCTTTCTTTCTTTCTTTCTTTCTTTCTTTCTTTCTTTCTTTCTTTCTTTCTTTCTTTCTTTCTTTCTGTTCCAACTAGCAGGCTCGTAAGCCTGCAAACCTGACTGGCCCTTTCCACAGCAGGCTCGTAATCCTGCATATTTGATTGGTCCGTGAACAGCGGGTCGTGATTGGTCGTTCTGGACTGATCTGATTGGCTAGTTAACGGGCTGCCGCGATTGGACGCTCCAAGCGCGGCAAACTTAAATCATTGGACGCTTGACAGCAGCCAGCTCTATAAAAGGAGCTTCTGCTGCCAGACTTATTGCGCTGTTTTTCTGAAGTCACTAATAAAGAGTTGGAGTCACTATTCGATGTCTCGCCTCCGTTATTGCGCCCACCTCCAGGACAGAACACTGGCGACGAGGGTAGGATTTGGAGACGATAGAGCTGACTGAGCACTCGGAAGTATTGACAGAGCACGTGGCTGACGGCGCACAGATCGCGGCAGAATGGCAAGCAGCGTTATACCACCCGCTCCATTTGATCCAGCCAACGAAGATTGGGACTCGTATATGGACAGGTTTCTAATGTTCCTGGAAACTAATATTCTGAAGGATGCTACACCTAGCAAGAAATGTGCGGTTTTCCTAACGCATTGCGGACCCGCTGTTTTTAAAATGGCAAAGGCACTTGCAAAACCGGCTGAAGTCAAAACAATGGATTGGGATACCCTTGCTCCCATCCTCAGGGCACATTACGCCCCAGCAGTTCCAACCCTCATCAGAAGACACGAGTTTTACCATAGGGACCAACGGGAAAGCGAGAGCATCGGGGACTTTGTAACTGACCTAAGAAATTTGGGTGGACTATTGGCTTCACAAAGCCATGAGAGATCGGATTGTCCTAGGTCTAAGAGACCTCACCATCCAAAGCAAGATTATGGCAAAAGGAGACATCGCCCTCACAGATGCCATAGCAGATGCTACTGCAGCAGAAGCAACCAGGAAGTCAGCAGCCCGAATGCGCCGAGCGAATGGGACTAACCGCCAACTCGCCAGCGATACTGCAATATCCTTTGAGAGACACACAACAGCCGCCCACCACGAAGACATCAAGTCCTCATCGGAAAGTGAAGAGGAAGAAGTCAACAGACTCAGATCAGAGCACGATCAGCGAAACCAGCGAGATCGTAAACCCAATTTTCAATGCGCCGGATGCGGGGGAAACCACCCACGAGCAGACTGCAGGTTCCTAGATGCCATCTGTCGTTCCTGTAATAAAAGGGGCCACATTGCCAAAGTGTGCAGGAGTAAGCGAGGATCCAGCCCCAAGAGAAAAGAAAATAGTTTCCGGCAGACATCAGGCAACCCACCATCAAACCGGGACCGCCCAAACAACCAGTGGAGCCAGTACAACAAAAACCGAATGCTTGCTACCACTACCAGACGAGAAGAGGCACATCAGACCATCACCATCGCCACGCTTCATCATTGGATGCAAAAATCCGGGTAAAGGTCACCATTGAAAATAGACCGTGCATCATGGAAGTCGACTCCGGGTCTTCCCTATCAATGGTCTCCTGGAAAACCCTCAAGCAGCTGATTCCTGACATCCGCCGCCAGGATCTCAGCACTCAGAGACTTATATTAAAGGACTACCAAGGCAATCGAATCCCGGTTGCTGGTTCCAGTCACGTCCAGGTCTCGTTTAAAGACCACACCGCAACCCTACCTCTCACTGTCGTTGACAGAGACTAACCCAGCTTATTGGGATTACAGTGGTTTGCGCCGTTAGGAATCGAATTGGCAGGCATCAACCAGACTGTAAGCGAAGACTGGGAGGCGGCCCTCATCCGGGACTTTCAAGAAGTCTTCACTGAGCAATTAGGCAAGTACAAGGGGTCCCCCATCTCATTTAATCTCTGCCCTGATATCGCACCCATTCGTCTAAAGCCACGCCAAGTTCCCTTTGCTCTCAAACCAAAAATTGACGAGCAATTGGACAAATTAATAGCACAAGGCGTGTTAGAACCCATCGACCACGCCCGATGGGAGACCCCAATCGTAACCCCCATAAAACCTGATGGATCTTTGAGAATCTGTGGGGATTACAAAGCCACCCTGAATCACGCGCTACAGCAGAGCGCCTATCTAGTACCCGTGGTCCAACACCTTCTTCACTTGCTTGGGGGCAGAAAGGTATTCGCGAAGCTTGACCTGGCCCAAGCGTATCAGCAGCTGCCAGTAGACGCAGAGACCGCAGAAGCCCAAACTATAGTCACACACAGGGGTGCGTTCAAATGTAATAGACTCCAGTTCGGAGTAAGCGTAGCACCTGGCATTTTTCAAAGCTTGATGGAAAGGTTGCTACAGGGCATAAAAGGAGTTGTACCCTACTGATGATGTATTGATAGCCGCTCTACAAGAAGTCAGTTAGAAAAACGCCTGAGAACTGTCCTACAAAGGTTCAAAGACGCAGGCCTCAAGGTTAAGAAGGAAAAGTGCCAGTTATGCACTGAGAGGGTTGAATTTCTTGGTTACCTTCTTGACAAACAGGGAATTCACCCTACTGAAAAGAAATTGGCTGCCATTAAAAATGCTCCAAGACCTAGGAACAAGACAGACCTCCAAGCCTTCCTGGGCCTCATTAACTTTTATAACATCTTCCTACCCCAGAAGGCGACTGTTGCTGAACCCCTGCATAGGCTCCTCGACAAGAAGGCTTCCTGGTTTTGGGGACGTCGAGAGGAGCAGGCCTTCCAGCAAGTAAAAGACCTTTTAACATCAGATGCAGTGTTAATACAATATAACGAGACACTACCATTGACTGTGACTTGTGACGCCTCACCTTTTGGAGTAGGAGCCATCCTGAGCCACGTCCTACCAAACGGTACGGAGGCGCCTATTGCATTCTTTTCAAGAACCTTGTCTAAAACTGAAAGGAACTATAGTAAATTAGATAAAGAAGCCCTTGCTATTGTATCCGCGATTAAAAGGTTCCACGAATACGTGTATGGAAGATCCTTTTCCATAATCACAGACCACAAGCCATTGCTTGGCATTTTGGCAGGGGATAAACCAACTCCCCACATCCTATCGCCAAGGATGACACAATGGTCGGAGTTCTTAGCCGCCTACGACTACCAGTTAAGACATCGACCGGGGAAAGCCATTCCCCATGCTGACGCCTTAAGCCGTTCGCCATTACCTGAGTACCTAGACGACCCAGCCCCTACACTATCCATGCTACAAATTGAGATGCTTCCCTCACCTCCACTAACTGCGCAGGATATCGCATTAGAAACAAAAAAGGACCCTTGTTTGGCACGGGTCCTCAGCTGGGTGGAGAGGGGATGGCCAGAAATCAAATGGCCAGTTCAAACCCTTCAAAAACAGACAAACAGAACTTTTCTCCCAAAAAGGGTGCGTGTTGTGGGGAGACCGAGTAGTCATTCCAGAAAAACTACAAAAGAAAGTCCTGAAATTGCTGCATGATGGACACCCGGGCATCGTACGAATGAAAGCACTGGCAAGGAGCTATGCCTGGTGGCCAGGTATGGACAGACAAATTGAAGCCTGGGTTGCCACCTGTAGCAAATGCCAAGAAACACGTTTGGCTCCACCAAAAGCACAACCAACAGAATGGGAACGCCTAGGGGTCCATGGTCCCGTATCCACATCGATTTTGCGGGACCTACAAAAGGACACACTTTTCTAATAACAGTAGACGCCTACTCGAACTGGCTCGAGGTGAACAAGATAAAGACCACCACCACAGAAGCGGCCATCAAAAAATTGAACAGACTGTTTGCAACGCACGGGTTACCAGATGTCTTGGTTTCCAACAATGGCCCGCAATTTACCGCCTTGGCGTTTGAACAATACCTAGCGGACTGGGATACGCCACGCCTTGACATCACCTGCTCACCCGGCAGCCAATGGCAGGGCTGAACGAATGGTTCAGTTCACTAAAAACCTTACACAAAATGGACCAAGGAAACATCCACGACAAAGTCACCAGGATGCTCCTCCTCCAACATATTACACCAAACAGCACCACAAACAAAAGCCCAGCTGAACTCCTGATGGGCAGGAAACTTAGATCGCATCTGGACCGCTTACACCCTGCCTACACCCCAGAAAAGCCCCTGGGTTCCAGCAGCAAACATCGCACATTTAAGGTAGGAGACCTCGTATTCGCAAAGAACTTTACAGGTGACCCATTGTGGGTCCCTGCCAAAATAACACAAATTACGGGCCCCCGTTCCTACCGATTAGAAACCACAGATGGAAGATTGTGGAAACGCCACATCGACCAGCTGCGTTCAAGATTGACAACTACCCCTCCACGAACCCCTGAACTCGGAACCAGAGGGGGAAGGAAACCGAGGGTTTTGAAAACGAACTAACACCTAGTCCAGGACACGCAACCCCACAGTCCGCACAACAAAGCCCAGCATATTCACCAGCTGAAGAGGAGCCGTGGCAGATGGTCATCTCTCCAGGCAACAGCAGCCGAACGGGGTCAGCAAGTCCAGAGGATCCAGACGACAGGAATGAAGGAAGCGTTGAAGGTATCCCCGAGTCACCTCCAAGGGTACCCAGCATAGAAGCCAGGTCACCTTTACAGCTGAACACAGCAAGCAGTCCACCAGAACCAGAATCCGAGCAAAGACAAGTTGAACAACGCAAATCAGGTAGACAGGTGCGAAGGCCTGCCTACCTGCACGAATACATCACCCCACTCCTGAGACGAAACCCAGAGGAGAGGGGTGTTCAACTAGCAGGCTCGTAAGCCTGCAAACCTGACTGGCCCTTTCCACAGCAGGCTCATAATCCTGCATATTTGATTGGTCCGTGAACAGCAGGTCGTGATTGGTCGCTCCGGACTGATCCGATTGGCTGTTAACGGGCTGCCGCGATTGGATGCTCCAAGCGCGGCAAACTTAAATCATTGGATGCTTTGACAGCAGCCAGCTCTATAAAAGGAGCTGCTGCTGCCAGACTTATTGCGCTGTTTTTCTGAAGTCACTAATAAAGAGTTGGAGTCACTATTCAATGTCTCCTCTCCATTATTGCGCCCACTCTCCAGGACAGAACACTTTCTTTCTTTCTTTCTTTCTTTCTTTCTTTCTTTCTTTCTTTCTTTCTTTCTTTCTTTCTTTTTCTCTCTCTCTCTCTCCCTCCCTTCATTCCTTCCTTTCTATGGCTGCCCAACTCACTTTCAGAGACTCCAAGTGACTTGCAAAAGTAAAAAAAACCAATATAAAATAATCAAAAGCAAATAACCCCAATCTTCCTAACAACAACAGTAAATCAAATAAAGCACTTGGTGGCTCTATCCCATTTTGGGTTCCCCAGGCCTGTTGGCAAAACCAGGTCTTCAAGGCCTTGTGAAAGAATGTTGAAATAGTGTCCAGTCTTATTTCTGCAGGGGTGATGTTTGGTAGAGGAAGCCACCACAAAAAAGGTCTTTCTTCTTGATCTCACTAGATGTGAAATATCTTTGAAAACATGGGGAAAGGGGGACATGCAGGCTTTTGTTTTGAAATGAAATTGTACTACTTAATAGCTGATAATGAGTCTGATCTACCATTAATATTGAAGGAATAATCAATTCATTTCATGCAAAAGCAAGAATTTTTAGACAAGAATTTAAAGAACTCTCTTGGGTTCTCAGTGAGAGGTTAGAAATAAAATAAGAGAGACATAATCTCGAATGTAAAAGATCTAGTTAAAACTTTGGAAGAGAACCAGCTGTAAACATATTAACTCATAAAACTTCATTTTGAGTACAAACAGCAGGAGGTATAGTAGATCTGGATATTGTTAATAAATATCCGTATGACATGTAAGAGACTGGAGATTGTCAAACATATTCAATTCCTATAACAATTTTGAAATGTGCCTAATCCTAATCCTAATCCTAACCCTAAACCCACTATCCTCAATCCTCTAAATTATACTGTGTATGGAAGAATGCTAAACTTCATTCAAATCCGCTGCTCAAAAGCAACTTCTGGATTCAGGAATTCTTAATAATAGTAGATAATTTATTACACTCATTTTGGTGAATTATCAGCTTAGTTAAAAAGAAGAAAAAGAGGTCCTAGCAAACTAAAGCCTGCCTTGATAGAGAGAACGCAACATAAGGTTTTCTTTTGTTTGTACAAACCTGTTACGTACTTTATCAGTGAAACCTGAAAATATCATTACAGCAGGTGAAGTGCAGACAGGTCAGTCACAAGCAGTTGCTTTGAAGGAAGCCACACTAGCTTGTTAGCAGCTTGGTTAGCTTGTTGCTTTGTTATTCTTACTTAATCTCTAATGCTGTCCTTTAAAATGCAAGCCTGTGTTGCATTATTTTTGTACCTGGATTTTGATTGCTGACCTGGAAAAAATCCAGGACCATGACTGTTTATATTTGCATGCAACTCATGTACTTGTATTTGTCCTTATTATGATTAAACTCATAGAAATATATAAACATATGTAAAATATAAAAAACAAATAGAACATAAAATATAATATTAAAATTGGGGATGAATGTTTGATACACATTTTAAGTGTAACAGCACACAAATCTAGCCACAATAGCGCTCATACTAGCATGAGAGTGAGAAAGTAGAAAATTTATGCAGTAAGAATCTCTATGTTTTGAGTATTTTATTTATTTATTTATTTTTGTCAATTGCTTACAAGATAATAGGAATAAGTAAAAACATAGAATACATGGATACATATAAGAAAAATAAAAAAATAAAAGAAACAATAGGGCAGGGACAGTAGGCACGTTCGTGTGCTTATGCACGCCCCCTACAGACCTCTTAGGAAAGGGGTGAGGTCCATAGTAGACAGTCTAAGGTTAAAGTTTTTGGGGTTTGGGGAAGAAACCACAGAGTCAGGTAGAGTATTCCAGACATTGACCACTCTGTTGCTGAAGTCGTATTTCCTGCAATCAAGTTTAGTGCGATTTTAGTGAGTTTGTATCTATTGTGTGCTCTTGTGTTGTTATGGTTGAAGCTGAAGTGTTCATTGACAGGTAGGACATTGCAATGTATGATTTTATATACTATACTTAGATCAGACCGAAGGAGGCGTAGTTCTAGGTTTTCTAGGTCTAGAATTTCGAGTCTGGTAGCATAAGATATTCTGCAACGAATAGAGGAGTGGAGAACTCTTCTTGTGAAATATTTCTGGACTTTCTCAACTGTGTTAATATCAGATACGTAATGTGGGTTCCAGACTGATGAGCTGTATTCAAGTATTGGTCTAGCAAATGTTTTATATGCTCTGGTTATTAGGGTAATATTACCAGAGAAAAAGCTACGTAAGATTAGTTTAACAACTCTTAACGCCTTTTTGGCTATGTAGTTACAGTGGCCTCTAGCACTTAGGTCATTAGAGATGAGTACTCCAAGATCCTTGATAGAGTTTGGATCATCAACAAGGTCTTGACTATTCAGCCTGTATTTTATTTTCTGGTTGTTGTTTTTTGCCAATATGTAGGACAGAGCATTTATTTGTTGAGATTTGAAGTTGCCATTTGTTTGACCATTCTGATACATAGTCAAGGTCTTTTTGAAGGGTAGCAGTATTGTCTGTGGTGTTGAATAATAGCTTTACATATCAGCGAAGAGAATGCAGTTGCTCTTGATATGATCACAGAGGTCATTTATGTATTGTCCCAGACAAAGTGAAATAAGAGAATTCCTTGCATTTTTGTTGAACTGCAATCCAGAAGTATATGGACAATGGTTTCAATTTCCTCAGAACCACAAGTACAAACACATTCAGATAAAAGGAATTTCGAGTCCAAAGAAGATTTTCCTTACCTTAAAAAAAATCAATAACTGTATGTTGTAAAACAAAGGCAAAAGGAAAATAAAAGAACTATCAATAATTGTAGTAGCTTGTCTTTAAAAAACAAGCTGAAAGATTCAAATGTGTCTCTAAATTGAATGCAATGCAACAACTTTTTTTATAGGGAATACAAATGCACAAGGGTGAAGGATATGGAGGCCTGATAGTTTTAGCCGACTGATGGCCTAGAAGATTGTATTCTATTGGCATCAGTTAAGATTTGGATAGCCGTTCCCAACTTGAGATTTTTCCAGATGTGTAGATCTTTAATTAACAGTTTTAACAGTGTAACAGATTTGAAAGGGTCCTTGGAGCTTTTCCAGCCCAATCCCCTGTTCAAGCAGGAGAACTTACACCATTCTGGCAAATAGCTATCCAATTTTCTTAAAATTCTCCAAGGATGGAGCACCAACAACTTCTGATCAATTGTTATTACTGTCAGGAAATTTCTCCTTAATTCTAGGTTGGATTCAATGGTGGTATTCGACCACTTTGGATTGATTCGGCTGACGATCATCTGTGAACGAACCAGTTTGCTCCCACGATCAACTGCTGGGCCCTCCCAATCACCCAAGCTCTATACTGACCTTTATTTCCTGCTTTTCAACCTCAGCTACTTCGCACGGCACAGCTGATTGCCATGCATCAGCTGTTTTACACACAGGGCTTGCAGCAGAAGCTGAGTTGCAAATGCTGCATGCGTGCAATGAACTGATAGGAAAAAATTTTTGAAATCCACCACTGGTTGGATTTTTCTTTCATAACTTTCCAGTGAATTTCTTGCACTGTTCTCAGGTGTTTAGAGAATAAGTTGACCCCTCCTCTCTGTGACATCCCCTCAAATATTGTAAAGCCATTATCAAGTCATTCTTAGACTTTCTCTTCATTAAAGTAGACATACCCAATTCCTGCAACAGTTCATCATATGTTTTATCCTCCAGTACCCTGATCAAATTTGTTGTTCTTCTCTGCACTGTTTCTAGAATCTCAGCATCTTTTTTGTATTGTAGTAAGCAGAATTGTAGTATTCCAAGTGTGGTCATATCAATGCAGTATAAAGTGGTACTAACACTTCACATGATCTTGATACTATTCTTCTGTTAATGCAGCCTAGGACTGTGTTGGCTTTTTTGTCAGCTGCAGCAGTGCTAACTCATACTTAAGTATTTGTTCATTAGGACTCTAAGATGCCTCTCACTGTTACTGCTGTTGAGCAAGGTATCACCTATTCTATAACTATGCATTTGGTATTTCTTGGTGTAAAATCTTTTCTTACCACTTAATTGCAACAAATGGTTAGGGCCCCATGTTCAAACCTCTTAAGATCCTTCTGGATTTCAAGCCTATCTTCAAGCCTATCTTCTAAATCATAGGTGTTAAACTCGATCGTGTTTATTACTGCATGCTTCCCTCTATGTAATTTAGTTGCCAGTGGCAAGACCATTACTAAGAATTCTGGGAGTTGAAGACTACACAACTGTAAGATACTAAAGTTGGGAAAAACCAGTCCAGTGTATAGATCAAGGCTGTCAAACTCGTGGCCCTCAAGCTGGATGCATCATGCACTGGCCACACCCCCACTTGGTTTAGCAAAGGGAGGGAAATTCGCAATACACGATATGATGATGCTATGATGATGTGAGTTTGACACCCCTGATATAGATGATAACTTTCACCTGTAAATATTTCAGGGTTGATTAATTCCAGATATAGCTTTCTATTTCTCTGGAAGTCTACAAGATTACAAGAAATAGCTATGGAAGTGTTAGTACTTGCACAATAGGCCTTCCACAACTTTTGGTGTTTTAACAGCTCTGAGCACAAATTACTTTACTGTTTAGCAAATTTTATTTATAAATGTCTGCCCTGCTTTTACTTGTAAAACAGCCAATTGACAGAAAGCATATAATTAAATATAATAATATAATCTCCTGAGATGGGACATGATGGATATATAGGTCTATTGTATTTTAAAAGCAAGTAAAGAGGAATTCTTAAATTACAAGTGGGTGACATCTTCTCTATCATAAAATATACATATTGTTGTACTGCATACAATTAGCAGAGAAAATTGTCCAAAGAGCCAGATTTGGGGTGGTCAGTGAGGTATCTGTAGAAGCCACAATAACATCACACATTATAACATCATTACACAAATGACATGCGTAGTATAATTACCATGAGTTGTGGGATGCAAATAATTGGCACTCTTTGGCAACAGCTGGTGTATCATTATACAAATGACATGAATTAAGTAATTTCCATGAGTTGTAGAATGGAAATCATGGGAATCATTTGGCAATGACAGGTCAATTGCACCTCTTGCTCCATAAAAAAACCCTCTAGAATCCCTTTCCTTCTTCCCTCTTTTTCTTCATGCAGCAGTCTTTGAAGATCGGTTTTGCCAGAGTTGGTGCCGGTTGCTTCTTAGGGGCATGCTCATCTCTGTTTCCTAACCAAGGGAGCTAGTGCTATCCAGAGATGCTCCATTTGACTACATATCGAAACGCATTAAATGCTGTTTCCTCCCACAGGAAATGGTACCTATTTATTTGCATTTGTAGGCTTTCAAACTGCTACTTGGGCACATAGGAGTTCATATCAACAAATGTTATGCTACTGGCATGAAGAAAAGAAGGAAAGAGAGATGGAAATAGAAAGATAGATTTGTCCTTCCAAATATTATTTTGGAATTTATTTACTATTCTCCAATGTGGGAGTGATAATTATATACAATTAGCCAACAATTATCATGTTAACCATACTGTGGGTTTTTTAAAGCCCCAATTAGCAATTGTAGGGCAAATTCAATAAATCTAATATTCCAATTTACAAATTGTTACCTCCAGCATCAAGGTAAGAGGGCCAGTATACACAATAGCATTTTCTTCTCTACGTATTAATCTTATACTAAGATCACAATTTTGAGTCAGTTTGGTGTAATGGATTAAGCCAGAAATTGGGAGACTGTGAGTTCTATTTCTGCCTTAAGCACAAAGCCTTTAGTCAGTCACCGTTGTCAAGTCCTAGGAAGGAGACAATAACAAACTCCTTCTCAAAACTTGCCAAGAAAACTGTAAGGATTTGTCCAGGCAGTCTCCAAGAATTAACACTGAATAATGTCAATATTGAACAAAATAAATTAATCAGAAGAATTCAGTCAATTATTTGACTGGAAAACTCTATGGTAGGAGCTTTCTTTACTTCCATGGATTTAATTGTGACAGCTTCTTGAAGAGAAATAAATAAACTTGAAAGAAGTAACCTAAATCCATAACAGCTGTAATAATTTCACATTCTGTAAGAAAAAAAACATGTTGATAAGGTACCAGGGTTATACAACTTAGAGAATTTTTTTTTTAAAGAAACCCTTTAATATACAAGTTTCATATATATAACGACTAAAATATACAGTATTAAAGTGCTTGACTTGTTTGGGTCCAAAAGTCAGTTTATTAGACTTCTCCTATTTCCTAGTACCGCTACTTGATATCAGTATAATAAAAGATTTTCACTGGGTACCACACAATTGGTTAAATTGGTTATCTAGGCCAAAGATCTCTCAGTAGATATATGGGATGTCATTTGATATGGGGAATATACAGTATAAGCTATCTTTATGACACAAATGCAGCTCAAAGTCCTCCTCTCAAAGAAATTTCAAAATCCTAGTTTCTCCAGCATTTATCTGTGTTATTTTCTGGTACAAAGAAATTTCAAAATCCTAGTTTCTCCAGCATTTATCTGTGTTATTTTCTGGTACAAATAACTCTCAGCACATGACCAGGCAAAGCCACCTAAATCACCACTGTCTTCCTGAAGCTGGTGAAATATAATCAGGGCTATCAATTGCTCTTTGAGAACTATTATGAGGCCTGGCATCAGGCCTGTTGCACTGAAAATTGTGGTCATAAAAACTATTAAAAGGTTAAAAAAAAAGGAAGAAATCTTTGAAATATTGTAGAAGTGAATCTTTTTCCAAATTGCAACGTAGGAGTTTATCAAACAAGTCCATTGTTTATCATTTCAAACTTCCCTCTTAGTTTATCTTTTTTCAGAAAGGTAGTTACCATAGAAAAGTTATCTTTTCTGTGAATTCCAACTTGCCTGCTTAAGGGCACAAGAAATGTGCTATTTATTTACACAAATACATAACTCTAACTGCAAATAAAGTATTGCACAGAAGAGGGTTTCCATTTCTCTTGTTTTCTTAATCTCAATAGTTAAATATCTGACTTTTTTTTTAAAAAAAAGGAAGTTTGAAACTTAATTTTTTTAAAAAATTAACATACTCTTTATTCCCAGTGTTTATATGTAGTGATGCTGGAAATAAGGAGGAAGCAAATAGAAGTCAAGCTTGGTTCTCATCAGTTTAATTGTTTAATTGTGAAAAGAGTCTAGACAATGGAGAAAAGGATCTGTACATTGACTACCGAGCTGATTGCACCAAAAGAAAGTCACACAACCCACAACTCCGCATCCAACCCCACCCCATCCAATCCAACATCACTCAAAACTAGGCACGCACGCCCCTAATTACCTCTATTCCATCCACAACTGGCCTTAAATGCAAGCTACTCAATGCAAGAAGCCTTGTAAATAAAATACCTGAATTTCTCCTCTTACTAAATACGGCTAAATTCGACATTATATTTGCCTGTGAAACATGGCTCAACGCATCTCTCCCTGACTCCATTACCACAGTAATAGACTATCATGTTTACTGATCAGATCATGAAATCCGTAGAGGAGGTGGTTTTGCTATCTTCTATAAAAAGTTCCTGCATCTAAAAAACGTCCAAGTTACCCAGGAGCTTGCTATTCCTGAGACAATCGTCTGTGAACTGTCCTTAAATATCACATTTCGGTTCTTACAATATTACAGAGCCCCTGATTATGACATCGAACATGCAAACAAGCTAAATACACTACTAACATGGGCAGAATCCTGCCCACACACTTTTATCTTTCTTGGTGACTTCAATCTACCTCATAATAACTGGACCCTAAACGAATGTACAACTGAACCCACACATGCAACCTTCTACAATGCAGTAACAAATCTGGGACTAGAACAACTAGTAACCAACAACACTAGACTTAACAACTGCCTCAATCTCATCTTCTGTAATAGTTTGAATTCAATTTACGGAATACAAATTTTCCAACAGTGACCACAACATGATTGACTTTTGTTTCAACATACGTCCACACAAAAATCATCACAACAACGTAATCCCCAATTATAACTTCAAAAAAGGCAACTATGATCTTATAAACAACGATCTCTCATCCCTTGTTTGGCAATTTCTATTCACTGTATGCAATACTGTTGAAGACCATTACAACCTATTTTTACTTGAAGTCAAAAGAGTCATCAAACTATATGTACCATTAACTCCCAAACCAGAAAAAACAAATTACCCATAACAATAAGGAAGCTTCAATCCAAAAAGAAATCACTTTGGTGGAAAAACAAATCTGGTCACGTTGCCAACTTCAAAAGCTGATACAAAAATTTATGCCACCAGATAAAAACTGAATGCACCAATTATCACATTAAACATGAAGAAAACCTTCTAAGCACCAATTCCACCTGCGCTTTCTACAATTTTGTAAACAAAAAACTAAAAGACTCAAGGTCCATCTCACCTCTGAAAGGACCTAATGGTAAAGACTGCAACAACAACACTATTAAAACCAACCTCTTTAACACATTCTTTGGCTCAGTATTTGTAAACAACAATGGATCATGTCCAGTATTTCCCAGTCGAACCACAGACAACTACAATGATCTAATACATATCGATTTTACAGAAAACAATGTTGAAAAAGCACTACGCAATCTAAAACCATCTCTATCTATTGGACCAGATGGAATATGTGCCTACTTCTTAAAAAAGCTATCCACTGCCATAGCAGAACCTCTAAGCATAATCTTTGAAAAATCGTTCAGGACCAGCTCCTTGCCAAAACTATGGTCATAACCCATGGTCATCCCCATCTTCACAAAGGGAGACCCCAGCCTAGTTGAAAATTATAGACCAATCTCTTTATGCTGCGTCACCTAAAGTCATGGAATCAATTATAAACCAATCCATCATCCTCCACTTAGAAACAAACAACCTACTCTCTAATAAACAATTTGGTTTTAGGAAAAAACTATCCTGTAATCTGCAACTCTTACACTGCAAAAACATATGGACTACACAACTCGATCAGGCAAAGCAATAGACGTAATCTACATAGACTTCTGTAAAGCCTTTGATTCAGTGGTACACAACAAACTACTCCTAAAATTAAAATCTTACGGTATCTCTGAACACCTGCATAACTGGATAGAAGCATTCCTGTCAAACAGACAACAAATGGTCAAAATTGGGAGCGTCCTATCAAATCTGTACCTGTCGACAGTGGTGTCCCCCAAGGCAGTGTTCTAGGACCAACTCTTTTCATACTCTACATAAATGACCTCTGTGATCATATTAAGAGCAACTGCGTTCTCTTCGCTGATGATGTAAAGCTATTCAACACTAAAGACAATACTGCTACCCTTCAAAAAGACATTGACTATGTTTCAGATTGGTCAAACAAATGGCAACTTCAAATCTCAACAAATAAATGCTCTGTCCTACATATTGGCAAAAAAATCAGAAAATAAAATACAGGCTGAATAGTCAAGACCTTGTTGATGATCCAAACTCTGTCAAGGATCTTGGAGTACTCATCTCTAATGACCTAAGTGCTAGAGGCCACTGTAACTACATAGCCAAAAAGGCGTTAAGAGTTGTTAACCTAATCTTACGTAGCTTTTTCTCTGGTAATATTACCCTAATAACTAGAGCATACAAAACATTTGCTAGACCAATACTCGAATACAGCTCATCAGTCTGGAACCCACATTACGTATCTGATATTAACACAGTTGAGAAAGTCCAGAAATATTTCACAAGAAGAGTTCTCCACTCCTCTCCTCGTTGCAGAATACCTTATGCCACCAGACTCGAAATTCTAGACCTAGAAAACCTAGACTTATGCCGCCTTCGGTCTGATCTAAGTATAGTATATAAAATCATACATTGCAATGTCCTACCTGTCAATGAATACTTCAGCTTCAACCATAATAACACAAGAGCAAACTCAAGGTTAATTGCACCAAACTTGATTGCAGGAAATACGACTTCAGCAACAGAGTGGTCAATGTCTGGAATACTCTACCTGACTCTGTGGTTTCTTCCCCAAACCCCAAAAACTTTAACCTTAGACTGTCTACTATGGACCTCACCCCTTTCCTAAGAGGTCTGTAGGGGGCATGCATAAGCACATCAACGTGCCAACCGTCCCTGTCCTATTGTATCTTTTATTTTTTATTTTTCTTATATGTATCCATGTATTCACAACTATGTTTTTACTTATACCTATTATCTTGTAAGCAATTGACATACATACATACATACATACATACATACATACATACATACATACATACATAAATCTCCAGACCTCTCATTAAGGAAAGGGATATTAAACTCCCAACCCATCAGTCTGAAAAATTTCACTCCCATCTCCTGAAAATTAAGCAGACCTGACAAGATGCCAATGTGTAGCATGAAGAGCAATATACAAGCTACAAATAGATGTGCAAACAGAGTAAGGCCTATAGATACTGGTAGAAACTCATGGATAACTGCTGCATTTCCACCACCCCCCCCCGCCCCAATCACACCCCATATCCTTTGGCTGGGCAGACCTCTGAAAGATGGCAGACCTCTGCATCATGTTTCAGTATTTCAGTGATTCAGACCAGTTCTCCCCTGTAATCCATAATTAAATTAAGCCATGGATGAAAACAATTTCATTACAGACAGATTCTGCATTGAATAGCAACTGGCTAAGAAATACAAATATACTTGAAGAAGTGTACATAATAAAATATGCATGAAATATAAAACAAATGTTTGTTCAGACTTTTGTTAAAATTGCAAATACATTGTACTCTGACATTTTTGAGCCATTGTAGAACATTGCTTGGAAGCCTGTAATAAACAATAGTTCTTATGATAAAGCAACAGGGATTAATGTGATGCTCCAACCCCATTTTGATGACCCACCAAATTACATCACATAAATTTGGCAGCAAACTAGACTTTTGGTGGGGCATTTTTGGCATTGGGAAGGAATGTTAGGCAATAAGATTTAACATACTTTTTGTGTTAAAGAACTTCCTTCCCTCTCAAAAACTGAAAATCACAATGTAATCTTCAGTTTTCTCCTCTGGGATGACTTTCCATGATTGGTCATGCCCCATTGCCCTTGGAAGCCATAGAAATGCTCACTTCTAATAGAGGTTTTGATATCACTTGATTTACTGTATAGATGGTCTGAGCCAGTTTCTATTTTGCAATACATTGTTTTAGCCATGATGAAACTCAACAGGCTATTAACATGCATCTTTTCTGCACAAGATTCACAACTCCAGCCCTGCAAATAGTGTGTATTAATTATCTATTTGCATAAGCCTAACTATTCAGGTCCAATAATTTCAGTATTTTCAGTTTTTGAGGGAGTATTACTCCAAGGACTCCAGTCACAATTGATATAACACCATTGTCTCAGTGTTCAACTTAAATCTCTAAATCCTGGTGTTTTAGGGTTGTTGTGGTTGTTTTTGTGGTACAGCATCACCCAATATAGCAACATCAATGAACAGACTTACTTCTTTTCAATTACTACTATATCTGGCATGTTATGAACAAGGTGCCTGTCTCTCTGGATTTAAGGTCCCATAAAATCTTATCCCACTCATTTTCAAAACTTATTCAACTTTCTCAGTGGTTCTTAACAGAACACGTAACAGAAAAGAGTTGGAAGGAACCTTGGAACTCTTCCACTGCTTAGTCAAGCAGGAGATTTTATACTATTTCAGACCAATGCTTGTCCAATCTTTTCTTAAAAATCCCCAGTGATAGACAACTTTTGGAGTTCCACTGGTGAATTGTTGTCAGAAAATTTATCCTTATTTCTAGGTTGATTCTCTCATTGATTAGTTTCCATCTATTTTTCTGCCTTCAGAATTTTTGAAGAATATGTTGGCCTCTTCTTCGTGACAGATATTGGAAGATTGCTATCATGTTCCCCCAGTCCTTTTCATTAGACTAGATCCAATTCCTGCAACCATTTTTCATATGTTGTAGCCTACAGTCCCCTAATCATCTTTGTTGCTCTTCTCAACACTCTTTCTAGAATATTAAATCTTTTTTATATCAAAGCAATCAAACTGGATGCAATATTGCCAGTGTGGTCTTATCAGGGCATCATAAAGTGGCACTAATACTTCATATGAACTTGATTTCTGTCTCTCTGTTAATGCAGCCTAGTCTCTTGCCTCATTTAACTCCAAACCTCTGGCAATTTCCTGTGAATAATGTTGGCAACTCGGTCATGACACTGTTTATAGTCAGTTTGTGAATATTTGTTGAAGCCCCTGATCAAATGGTCAATTGTCTCATCCTTTTCACTACAAAGGCGACCTTTACTATTCTTTTTATGCGATGAATGTTTACTTTCATGCAATTAGTCAGCAAAATTTATTCTTGAACCATTAAAATAAAGCTTCCAGTATCTTTCTTTAATGCTCCTGATCTTAACCAGATCCATGTAGGAAGTTTTAGCAGCTTTTTCTTCCAATTAACAAATCAGTTTTTGATTTTCCAATCCCTGCTCTTCCCCTTGTGATAATTAAACAGAGCATGGACTGCCTCGGGGGTAGAAAAGGCCCTGGCAGGCCTAGCACATGCCCAGGCCTATGCTGCAGCGCTTCCTTAGCTCCCACATGGCCTGTTCCTGCCCCTACAAGTCTTGGGCCTGCTTCCCATTTCACTAGGTCCCATATTTTCCTCCCCAGCCCCCAACATGGAAAGCTACCTTTTTGGTAGAGCAGCCACTCCGCCTTGCAGCCTTCCTAAATCACATTCATGAAGGAGATCGGGCCAATCTGCACTTTGGCCTCTCTATAAAGTAAGTAGGCCACATGCCACCATTCTGGAAGCAGATACCATTTCGGGTCAGCTACAATATTCTGCCCCTGCAGCAGTTGGAACTTCAGGCAGGGATTGTAACTCCCTTCATTCGATGCCATCGTAATTTCAAACATTTATTTAATTAAATTGATTAATAAATTAGTAAAAACATTGAAACAATTGTTGGAAGACATGTCTATCTGGGTTCAGTTCCAAGTGGGGAGAAAGATACTGGAAACATGGAGACTGCTTGGAAAGATGATTTAATGGTGGACAGGACCACATTGAGGTTCTGGCAAAAGGAGCACATGGGTGAGAGAAGGAGAGAGATTTTATACCCTCTGTTGGGCTTTGAAGGTGCTTCCTGTTTCTGTGGCAAGAAATGTATCCTGATTGGTTGTCAGACTCCCATGGGGCCATGCAGAGGTAACTCTGTAGGTTGTCTTGAGTCCCAAGCTTGGTTGAATCTTGCTGGGTGGTGTAATGAAGGGGCTTTGGGCACTTCCTATTATAGCTTAATGGCTTGGATTTAAGTGAGGACTAATCCCATCACCCTGGAGGTAAACGTCTTTTTTCTTGTAGATAGGATGGCTGTCTTTCTGGGGCTTTTAACAAAAGTGGGGGCTGCTTTCCAAGAGCATGTTTCTCTTTTTCTCATCCACGGAAGTATAATATTCTTCCTTTTTAATATTTCCTAGAATATTTAATTTTTCTAGGAGACAGATGGGTGCTAACTTTCTACACAATAAAAATATATATAAATACAGCAATTTAAACTGAAAAATGGTGGAAGTGTTGCTGAATGAATGATTGTAAATCAAAGTCTACCTGTATTATTATTGATTAGTTCAGGTAATTTTTCAGAGACAATGTAGTAGAATGCAGACAAAACACCAATTTGAGACTAAATGACTCCTTTTTTGCATTCAGTAACATGCACTGAGTCACATTAAGGCTTTTCTTAAGAGAAAACTGCACCAACTGAAGCAATATAATTATTGTCAGAAGTTGCAGACATTGAAATATTGGATTGTCTTGTGGCACAACATCATTAGTTTTTGAGGCAATCAGTACAAAGTAGAACTTGGTTAAGCCAGTTCCCAAAATAAGAAAGAATAGTGATTTTTAAAAATCACACTCAGCAACCTCTGTAAAAATATGTCATCTATGTGGCAGATATACTTCAGACAAATTCTTTTAGACACATAATTCTAGACACATCTAGAAATTGAAAATAAAATTTTTCTACAGTGGAACTATTCCAGAACTATTGACTTTATTGACAATGCACAAAGAGTTTATTCACCTAGAGTTAAAATATGACAGGACTTATTTAATTCCTCATAAATCAAGGACCATTATTTATTAAAAGAAGTCCATGCTAATCGAACTATGGAAAATATATTTGATTTCCAATTGTTATATTTGTCCTGATCCTTTCAAATGGTATATATTTGTCTGCTTTTCTGTACACATTAAACTCCTATTCTTTAGGATTCCTTGTTTATTTTAATAATGAGTTCAATCTTCTGAACAATTGAACTGAATAAATGAAGGGCAAAGCTTAAGGATGTTTTTCAAAGTAATAAAGAATAACTTATATCACTGATCTGTCTTGATTAATTATTAGATTTTAAAAATAACAACATGAACTCCTGAGTTGATTTGCATTTAAGGAAGGTTGTGTTGGTATGCTAAAATATATGCATATTTTATTATTTTATTATAGATTTTTGGGGGTATTTTGTTAAATTTGAATTTTAAATTAAAAATATTAAATACTTTTTTCCTTATAGGCATGAACATGCACATCTGCATATTCTTGATATTAGTGTATAGATTCTTATACTCCAAGAATAATTTGTATTTTCTGAAGATATATGTTTATTGTCAAGAAATAATTGAAGTAGAAAACTGTGAGTTATTATAAAAGCAACTCAAAGCTTTTCCGTTGCTTTGGGACATCATTGTTAGCTTCCAATTGCTCATTTATCAAAAACTTTAAAAAGCATTTAATTCTTTAGTTATGGAATCATTTCTAATGAGAATTTTAAAAATGCTTGATATAGGCATGGATGAATCCCACTGTTAAAATCCACGTTATTTTCATTTTTAAAAAGCCCTTTTCCTTCCCTTTTGAAGTCATTAGGGTAGCTGTGGTTTTCAAAAACATCATTTCTAACCTATTTTGTGGCTTTTATCTTTTATTATTTCTTTAAGAAAAAAATAAAAAAAATCACAAATTATCTTTCATTTTTTTTAACCCAAAGGTTTAAATGTGTCTCTGCTGTTGTTAAAATGAATTGAAATTAAATCAAGAAACCATTCACACCTGAGAAAAGAACATTTTTTAAAAACAGAGAAGTAGAAGAACATATGAATAACAGCTGATGAAGGGAAACTGAACATTCAATGAGCGTCAGCTGCTTAAAAGTCCCTTACAGCAGTTCAATGGCTATGCCATATGAACTATAAATGACATAGCCATTGAAATCCTTTAAGCCAAAATATCACATTGGTTTAGAAATTATAATTGCTTGATGCCACTGAATCGTATGCAGTAAAACTTCCAACTGGGTTTTGCTAGAGGTGACCTACATTGTTTGTCATGAATGCCATTAAATATTTGACCTTAATTGTAGCATCTTCTGTATATAAATAAAGGATTCCCACCTGGGTTACGGGACTCATACATCTTTGTCTTATTGAATTTACAGATGTAGAAAATATATAATTGGCTGTGGGAACTATGCAAACTGCCATTACGGATAGTTCTCAACTTTCAGCCACTGGGATCAAAATTTCTGATGCTTAGCAAAGTGGTTGTTAAGTAAGTGATGCTTGATTTTATGACCTACTTTGCCATGGTTAAGGGAATACTGCAGTTGTTAAGTGACTCATGCAGTCATTAAAAGAAGCTGGTTTTCCCCATTGACTTGCCCTTTGGAAGCTGGCTGGGAAGGTTGCAAATGAAGATCACATGACCTTGGATGCTGCAACCATCATAAATACATGCCAGTTGCCAAGCACCCGAACTTGGTCATGGGAATACTACAATGATAGTAAATGCAAGGTCCAGTTCAAAGTCACTGGCTTTCAATGTCATGGTAACTTTGATCACTACATGGTTATAAGTCGAGCACTATCTATATAGAGCAGAGGTGTCAAACTCATGTCATCATGGCAGCATCACATGACATATTGGGACTTTTTTCCCTTCAGTAAACTGGGCATGGGCGTGGCCAGTGTGTGATCCATCCAGCCCAGGGGCCAGGAGTTTGACAACCCTGATATAGAGGTTGCTTAGCTATTTCATTATTTAAGAGCCTCGGTGGCACAATGGTTAGAGTGCAGTACTGCAAGCTACTTCTGCTGAAGCCAGCTGCCTGCAATTTGGCACATCAAATCTCACCAGGCTCAAGGTTGACTCAGCCTCCCATCCTTCCGAGGTGGGTAAAATGAGGATCCAAATTGTTGGGGAAAATATGCTGACTCTGTAAACCACTTAGAGAGGACTGTAAAGCACTATAAAGCAATATATAAGTCTAAGTGCTATTGCTATTGCTGTTTACCTTATGCAACAGGGGCTAGACCTGAAACTATTTTAAAATAATGCAACTTCCAATGATAGACAATAGCACTAGCACATACAAAAAATCTGAAATACTCATTTTATTAGGTTCATAGAGCTGCCCATCTCCATACATGATTCTGGGCAACAGCCAAAGTTAAATTATTGGGCTGTAACTTTGAATGGCTGCAAAATGAATGGTTTTTAAGTTGAGGACTACTTGTGTCAAAGTACAGAACTAGAAGAGTTCTTTTAGATAATTAAATCCAACCCCCATTTTAGTGCCAGATTATAAATCAAAGCATTTCAAGCAAAGGGCTCTCCAGTTTCTGCCTGAAGACGTGCACTACCAGGGACTTCACTATTTTGGGGGCCACTCTCAAAATTCTCTTACTATTAGGAAATTTTTAATGAAAATCACAAAAGGTCTACATTTTTAGTTATTTTCTTAATATATAAAGTTATATTTCTGGGTGAGGGTTTTATTAACCCCTCACTAAATGGTTTAAAATACAGAGTACGTACATTAAGCTTTATGGAGCTATTTTTAATTTAATCAAACAATTACCGCATCCCAATCACATTTGCAACTCTAGAAAATAAATAAGATGAAGGCAAATGAAAAATGAATAAATAAACATAATAAATTTAGCAAAGACATGTAGGGGAAAACAACATGACTAACTATAAAACTGTATACTGTAAAACATCCCGCAGGGAATGGATCACAATCCTGCTGCTTGAGGGCTTGTTGGTGAAGCTGATCTTCAAGGTTTGAATAAACACCACAGGGATGGAACCATATGGATTCTATGCATTTCTATTACTCCTGAGGGCTTGAGTGAAGGCATGTTTCTGAGGTCCTGCAAATAGCATTCTTAACTGAGAGGCTATCCTATGAGCTTGTCAGATCTCATGTTTGCCTGCCATATCTCTATAGCATGCGATACATGCAATTCTCAAAGTAAATGCAGCACACAATTCAAATGTCAAAGTTATCATTGTTTCATTATGACCAATGACAACAATGGCTATAATAAATTCATGACTGTTGCATTACTAAAGACTGGAACAATACAGGATCGGAGATACTTCCTAATAAAGTGGCGAACCTAAATTAGAGCAAGAAAGTGTTCACAGAAATACTTTATCTTGCTTCTCTTGATGCAGTTTTGTCATTGGCAGGGATGTAATATTTGTCCTCTCCCTTTTTCTGTTAAGAAGTTAATGGGTGGTTTAAAATACAAAATGGGTACATTACATTTTGTGGTGGCTTATGTGCTTCCTGATCATGCATTTGGGAGGGAAGAAGTAAAAATGAAAATCATATAATCAGCTGTTTGAAAGTAAGTAGTTTTGCTACCAAATTTGGGCAACATAATCCAGAAGATGCTTTGAGGTGGGTTCCCCCGTCCCCTTTTGCTTTGCAAAATGGAGATTAAGATTCATAAGTATGTTGCATATTACCAATTCCTGGTATTAAAGGATAGGAGACGCTGATCTTGGTACTGACTTCATTGTCTCTAGGCCAAGATCAAAGATATGAGATATTTAGGCCTCACAGGAAGTAATGAAAGGTGCTAAAGTAGTTCTGAAAGACCTTAATCAGCAAAAGAGTATATTATTAATAAGTTGAATAGAGTAGATCTCCAATAGTGTCCATTAGATCACTGAAGGTTTCTGAGTTTGCAGTTGTTTAAAATTGATCTTAACATATTTTAAATTATGCTACTGAAATTATATCTGAGAGTAGAAGAATAAAAAGTATGTATATGCAAATACTACTCAACTAATAACTTTAAAAAGTCTGGAATTTCCATCTTATGTCATGGTGGTCATAAGTTAAAGCACCCACATGACCGGCCCAATTTTATGACATTTTTGTGGCAATCATTAAGTGAACACATGGTTGTAAAGCAAATGTTATCATTATTAAGTGAACCCATTATCTGCAATAGAAATTTTTGGCAAAAACTAGAAGTAAATGCTGGTTTCCAGCAAAAAATATATATTGTGAATTGGGATCATGTGACCATGGAATACTGTGGGGCAGTTGCCAAGCTCCCAAAATGCTATCAAATAATGGCTAGTAGGGGGAGGGTTTTCAAAACTTTGTATCTGGATTGTAAGTACCTTTGGGGGAGGGTCTCTTTATTGCTAAATTGAAGACTACCTGTATACATCCCAATGTATTATTATGAGCATCCACCCTTCTCTGTAATTCTAGGCCAATTTTCTTAAGGTACTGTTTTGTCTTTCTATTGGGTTTTTGGTGCTTTCTGAGGTTGACAGTTTACCTCACAATAGGTAACATCATCAGTGCAAGGGAAAAGTGAGTTTTGGTGGTTGTGTGTGTGTGTGTGTGTGTGTGTGTGTGTGTGTGTGTGTATAAGCTTGCCCTGCAAACCTTGGTGGAGGTGTGGCTTTCTCCTTGATGATGCCTTGATTAGATTTCCTTCCTCATTGTTTATCTGGTGCTATTTCCTGCTTCCCTGGGTGTTGGGTGCTGGAGGGCATGTGTTGAAGTCTGTTTTCTTCCTCCCTAAACCTTTATTTATTTTTATTTTATTTGTTTGTCAAACATGTGCAACATAACAAATATAGGTATGAACATAAACATGAACAAAGGAAGTAAATACAGATAAATAGGGACAGAAAGACAGGGACAGTAGGCACGCTGGTGCACTTACTCATGCCCCCTTTAAGGACCTCTTAGAAATGGGGTGAAGTCCACGATAGACAGTTTGAGATTGAAGTTGTGAGGGATTGAGGCTGAAAGAATGGAGTCAGGTAGAGCATTCCAGGCGTTGACCACTCTGTTGCTGAAGTCATATTTTCTGTAATTGAGTTTGAACCGGTTTACCTTTGGTTGTGTCTTTTAAATAGTATGTACACTTATCTCTATGTGTTTATTGATGGCTGGTTTCTCATCATGTAAAAAGGCCATTGTTTCTAATGGAGCAACATTCAGAAAATACAGTTATAGGTATGACTGTCTGAACCCAAACTTTCTGCCTATAATGTACAGCTACTATTAAAATGGGGAGAAGTTGGTGTCAGCAATAATAGGCTTTGGAATTAGTTCCATTATGCCAGGTGTTGGACCAGCTTGGCATCCTTTTGCTACCTCACCATCTAAAACTGGGGAAAACACTCTTGACAACAGTAGCTATCCTGTGTCTTACTGATAAATCATATATCCAAGAGCATTTCCCCTCAGTATACCCAATTCTGGCCTTGAGAGGCAGGGCAAGCTGTTTTCTGAATCCTGAAATGTCTGTCTAATGTCAAAGAAAGTCTCTATTCTCATTGAGATCCTATTTATCTGTATCACATCTCACCTGATACAGATGCATAAACAAAAAATATCAGAATCAAACCTATTGACTGAGAACTTTACAACTTCTTGGGAAGTATTTGTGAAGCACCAAATATGGAAAAATTACAAAAATTGTGGGACATCAGGAAGTTTGACTGAGACCCAAAGAATAGAAAAACACATAGGTGGCTTCATCTTTTTTCAAATATTCCTTAACCATTTTTAATGAACAACTAATCATAAGAGATATGTATTGCAGCTGCAGTTTACTACCCCCAAATCTCACTATATGCAATCAAAAACTTCTTTGTAACTAAAAAAAAAAACACCTGCACCACAAAAAGGTCTGAAGACAAGCTATTATATCTGAAACATTCAAAAGGCCGATGGATGATTGTATAGAGAAAAGCAGTGATTAGGATTTTTTTTTTGTACTTTTGATATACTAAGCCTACTGTAATAATAAGGAAAAAAAAAACACTGAAGCACACTGAACTCAAGAAGATTAGAAGCGACTAACCATGAGAATGAAGTCCAAACACAGAGAGGAAATACCATCAAAGCAATTAACACCTGACTAATTCCAGCTATTATACACATAGCTGGAATAGTGGACTGCACTCAAGCAGAACTACAAGCTCTGGATAGAAAGATCAGAAAAGTAATGACAATGAATTATGTCTTTCATCCACACAATAATGTTGATAGACTCTACTTACTGGGGACTGTAGGCAGGCCTGTTATAAGCACACCAGACAGTTGAAGAAGAAAAGAAAGGCATTGCAAGAATATCTATGGACAGTAAAGAAGAAGTACTGAAGTTACCATACCATGAAACTTACTGAATACCAAATAGACCTAAGTGGCCTATAAAGAAGACCAAATGAAGAAAACAAAAGATACAAGGCAAGGCCAGTACAAGGCCAGTACATTTTAAAAAACATGCAACATAGATAACAACAATTACCTGGCAATAACTAAGAGCAGAAAAATCGAATAATCAGAAAGAAGGACTGATTTTGGCTCTGCAAGCCCAAGCCTTAAGAAGAAATATATTATCACCACCAGTCAATTGCAAAAGGCAGTATGGAACAGATTAACATCCTGTGACTTTTAACATTAGTAAACAACATCTGCTTATTCCATGTTCTTGGGAAAGATTCAATTAAAAGACAAAATTCCAAATTCAATCTAAATATCTGGCTAACTGTGTGACTATATTGCCTATCCCAGGTACTTGGGAAGGACTTGATAGATAGGCAAAAATGCCAAATTCAACCTAAATATCTGGCTGACCATGCAACAAACTATAGTTAATACATTAAACTTGTGTGCCAACCAACACTCAGTGACTTTGGGCAGCTTACAAGAAACAAATGAATTACAATAAAATATAAAAAATAAAGGGAAAAACATTTTGAATAAAATGACGGGTTTTACTTTTCCTCATCAAAGGGTGAAAAGCCAGATTTTTCTAATTAGAAAAGTAGAGGCAATCCAGATCTTGGTATGAACCTTGTCTTTTATTAAGTATTTTATTAACTAATAATTTTATTTATAAATAAAAGACTGTACTTTATGAAAGCCAGAGAGGTATGATACTTAAGGTAGTAGGTTAGGCCTGGAGACACCTAGTTTCAAGTGTATCTTCAATCATGCAGAGTCATTGGGTGATTGCCTTACCCAGGCTGTTATTATGGATATGAAATGAAGGGAGATTCCATGTAAGCTTCCTTGAACTCCTGGGGAAAAAGTGACATGTAAATCAAACAAATAAGTAAATCAATCAGTCAAACCAGAATCTTGGATAATGTTAAAGGAAATGCTCTTTTAAAGTACCGATATGATTTATATATTGTTATATGACTTATTATGTCAAACTAATGATTTTTACTACAGTGGAATCAACACAGTACTATAAATAACAACTCCAGGACACAATGCTAATAAGCTGTTTTAAACAGGGTACTGTTTTTACCCTATCATTCCGTTCCTCAAGAGCCTTATCTTGTGTACACGTTGTGGAAAAGAACCACTGAACCCATGTGCAATATACAGATTAAGTATAGATTTTAAAAAGGGGCAACCGAGTATTTCCTTTACACTGGGGTACTGTAGAAAACATGTGATGCCACAAGGGTGTAGATTTTGTTTGATATGCTAAACTATTTGTCAAATTACTTGAAGCAGCGCCTGTTTTATTATCAGCCTGCTCTTACTTTTAAGACTAAGAAAACAGGGCCTCGTGACTCTGAAATAGATTGCTAGTTGTGTGTAATCATTGCAAACCTTAAGAAAATCAGGAAGGCCTATATATTTTTGTCAGCTTTTTCCTCAGGTATATGTCTTACTATACTGGTTTTGAATTTGGTTTATGAGAATATACTATAAGGGTTATTGGGCCTGAATGGTTCACTGTCATGAATGGCATCTATTAACTTTAATTAGTTGTTTCATTATTAGGAACATTAAAAAAAAAGCAATTTAGAAATATTTTTAAAACCTACAAAAGGATCAGTACAATCTTTTTTTATAACCAATAGCTAGATATAAGATTAATGTCTGTTTTAGTGGAAATCCTATTCAGAAAATAGCAATGAACAGGATGGGAAAAAGCACTGTATTCTGGGAGTAACAAAAATAGACTTTACTTAGTTAAAACATGTCAGAGCTAATCAATAAACAAGTAGTAAGAGTGTATAACTATATTAAAATATTAAAAAGTGGGTTGCTATTTCCATTTTATAAATCCTTACTCCACCTCAGCTTTGATGAGCTTAGAGGTTCTCTATTTACAAACTCTTCCATCCTCAAATGTACATAAATAAATCATGTCATCCTTTTCCCAATTTAACCTTGTTCATAAATGCATTCTCTGATTCAAAACTTTTTTTTTTGAGTCCTACTCCTGAAATTGTGGATTTCTGAAATAATCAGCCCAAGCACCTGAATTTGTAAACCACTACAGGTAAATTTATGTGAATTTACTGCTAAATGCAGCTAATGAGGCTGGGATGTTTAAAAAAAAACCTTCAATCTCCAAGGACAAAACAGAGTTTTTAGTTCAGAAAGGAAGTGTGTGTGTGTGGCGAGGAGGGATTAATTCAGCTGAATTCATTCAGATTTATTTCGAACTATTTCAATTCGAGCGGTGCCCTGAATAATATCTACACTTGAAAGTAAAAAAATCTTCAATAGGGGTTTACTTCCTTATTTAGTTAACAATACGCCTAAGCACGCCTACCCAGAAGTAAGCGTTCGTCAATTTAATCGGGCTTATTTCAGAATAAGTGCGAATAGTATTGCATCCTTAATTTTGCACTCTTGTTTTGTCCAATATTGACACATAATCATATGTGGCCTTGACGTCGCTTGGTTTTCATCCTCGTTACATTCAAGTCCGCAGAATGCAGGCGACAGAAGATCTCCGGGACAAAAGACAAATGCACATGTGAGTTCCCTTTTTTTTTTTTTTGACTTGGCATGAATGGCGAAACTGGCGTCCTCAGGCCAATAAGGTGGGACCAACCGCAAGCCCAGTCATAAGGCAGCGAAAGAGTTAAAGGGGGTGGGGCCTACTTCGCGCGCTCCCGCCCGATCAACTAGACTAGAGAAGCTTTCGCGCGCTCTTTGCCTAGGCAGCAGCAGGAGTAGGACGGACTACTGCGCGCGCAAAAGAGTCCGACTGGCGGGTACCCGTTCCACCGTGTGCGCCTCTCGACGGGCAGAAAGGGTTTCGGGGGCGCGCTGCCGGGAGTTTTCGGGTCATTAGATGGGGCAGAGGCGGAGCGGCGGCGTCCACTGAAGAGAAGGAGGCTCTTGGTGCGCGTGCGAGTGAAAGGAGAGGCGAGCCAACCCACCGGTAACTGCCCACCTTCGTAGCTCTGGAAAGAGGCTTTTAGGGCAGGCGAGTGCCCCCTTTTTTCCTAGGTGGGGGTGGGTAGGAAGAGGGGGGGTGGCAGAGGGTCCTGTTGTGGCGCACCCTGTGTGACTGCCGAGTCTCTGTGTATGGAAGAGGGCGGAGAAGAACCGAGCAAGGCTCTTGTGGGACGGGAACTGGTTCCCGGCGAGGAGCCTACCCCGTGACTCGCTTTAGCCTGCCTCGGAGCGAAACTGGTGGCGGCCTCTTTGGGCGTTTTATGGTAGGGGATTAAGGCTCGTGCAGGTATTTTACTCGTGGCTCGTAATGGGGCATTTTGCCGCTTTCCCCACCTCTTCCGTGTCCCTTCTCCCAACTCTGGGCTTGTTTTTTTCTTGCCCCGGATTATCCCCAATGGGAGATAATCTTTGTTTCCCGCTCGGGATTATCCCCTCGACCTCTGCGCGATTATTCTTCTTTCTCCCCGCCTCTTTTCGCAAAATTTAGGGGCGGTGCGCGAATATATCACCCACTCCCCTTTTCTTCAGCGATTATTGCGAGCTCTCTCCCCAAAATAGGTGTCCGCCTTTCCATTTCAGATGAAAAACACATATTCTGGTTCTTATATCCGCTCCCTTTCCTTGTTGCCTGTAGCTGCAATCCGCATTCAACTGAGTAAGGAAAAAAAGGTGGCGGAGCTGATTGAAGAGCTGGGTAGGTTGTAATTGCCACGGTGGTGCTGTCACCTCGCTACATTTGGAGCTGGGAGGGCGGGAGGCAGGACAAGCGCAAGGATTGTCCTCGGGAAGGGCGATTTTCTGGGGGAGAAGATAGGTAAGTGTTGAAGTCTGCCAAATGCAGGGAAATCGTACGGTTGTAAAATAGCCATTTGGACTGCTAGAAGCAAAACGAACAAGGAATCACACGATGTTCTTTGGCATCATGATTTTTAGGTGTATTCACGTCCATTGTTATGACACTATCAAGCGTACCTCTTTATTTTTGCATTCAAACTGTACAAACGTCTTGGCGCTTTCTGCGTCAGAATAATTGAGAGAGTTTACTGAAACAACCTGTGAATGAAAGACTGCATGGATGTCATTTGTTGTTAATAGGGGTCAGTCCTGAATAGAATGGACTGTACTTTATGGCTTCCAGCCAACTGGTCATGGCTATTGCTGAAGGGGGGACATTGTTTCAATTATTGCTGTGAAGACAGTGTATATAGCATAATAACATATAACTCATGATAGAGCAAGTGGTAGTAATCTGCTAGTGTTATCAACATCATTTTGCTTTCACCTTTTCATGCTGCTACTGCAGAGTTTGTAATCAATCCTGCAGTACAGAGTCGCATCCATCAATTAAAGTTCATTTTATTTGACTTTGGGAAGAGAGAGGCCTTAGGCAACTATAAATAGACCTTTGGACTGGGCTGTAATCAGTAGAGGAAGACAAGTAAATTCTAGTAATACTGTATCTGAATTGCAAGTGTCTTGCAGGGATGACTGTCACAATGTTTCTATCTTGACTCCTGGCTTGGGTGCACCTTATAAGTGATTTTAAAGGACAAGCTATTATTTAGCAATTTCTCTGTGGAAATGTCTCTGTTAAAATGCTTTTTCAAGAACTATAACCAGTTTTGGGAACTACAGACGGGATCAAATTTTGAATTTAGTACATTCGAAGTCTTGAACAAAGCATATAAATAAGAGAAACTCTAGAATATTCAGTACATACTGCAGCCATCTGTTCATTTTTCATCTCTTGTTTACAACTTGTGGGCTTTTCAGAATTATCTATGTGAACTCTTTACAGCAGAAAGATTTTGTGCCTTGATTCATAATGGAGATAACATTATACTTTATTAAGTTATTCTTTGTATTCGTAGTAAAATATTTTGCTCCTTAATATCAAATTTGACATTTTAGTGTTATGTGTGGATTTTCAACTAGAATTGTAGCTAGGACTATGAATGATGTTAGCAGTTATAGTACTTAACATAAAGATTGATGGAACTTTGAAGGAATTGACTTGGTTGTGTGCATTCATTTGCAATTATAAAAATTTTAGATGCCAAAAATTCTCATGCATTTTGCAAAAAAATGAAAAGTTTTTTTTTTCCTGTATTGATAATGTGTTGATTTTGTGTTTTCATTAATGTCCTCTTTCTTTTCACTAAAAGGAATGACTGTGTGGAAGAAATAGCTTGTTAGTCTTGCTTGTTAGCCCTAAGCGTCTGGAACTTTTGCCAATGGACTGCAGTGTTAGATGTGCAATTATGCAAGAGATTTAACACTATTTTAAGGTGTGGGGTTTTTGGAAATAGTTTTTTGGAATCTTTATGAAATAGAAAGTATCTGTTCTTAAGTACTATGGCCAAGAAAGGACAAATAGAAAATGGCTCAGTTTCATTAAGAAGCTAATTATATGCAGAAAGAAATCAGATTTCCCATCATGCAATTATGGCTAATGTTTAGAATCCACTGTTATATTTGGATAATTAAATTGTTGTACAAATGAATAATTCCCAGCACATTGTTAATATGCAGCTGTTCATTGCTACCAAAGAGCAAGGGTTATAGGGGGAAGGAAAAATATGTATGAATATAAGGGATAGTGTACACATATTCAAATCATTTTCTTGACAACTGTATGGAAGTCACTTACCATTCTTCCATATAGCCACCTCTGATTTTAAAAAGTTAAATGCCTGGGACCTGGTTAATATTTTGATAGGAAATCATCAGTAAGTCCCAATATACAGACTAGATTGTAAAGCTGTAAAAATTTCTGAAAAATAATGGTAATCCATTTGTGCCCAAAAATTGCATGATTGCTCTCATGACAGGCATCACCAGAAATCAAACTCAAAGGACACTAATAAACACTAACTGTATAACCATTTGTTTAGTAACAATTCAAATTTACAGCAGCACTGAAAAAAATATTCAAAACTGGCCCTTCTATTTAGAACCATTACATTTTTACCCATAGTAAAAATCCAGATCTATTTATGATGGTTGCAGTGTCCTGGTGTCATGTGATCATCATTTGCAACCTTCCCAGCTGGCTTCTGATAAAGTCAATGTGGGAAGCTGGAATTGCTTAACAACCATGTAATTCACTTGACAATTGTGGTAATTTACTTAACAACCATGATAAATGGTTGTAAAAGTGAGTGTGACTCACTTAATAAGTATTTTGCTTAGCAGTCGAAACTTTGGTCCCAATTGTGTTCATTAGTCAAGGAATACCTGTAGATACATCAATTCTAGTTGTTAATTTCTCTGGCCTTGATTTGCCATATACAGAGACATCTGAGGGAAGGGCCAGCAAACAAAAAAATGGTGGTACAACCTGGTGATCAAATCTTTGCCCTTTTTAGATATCTATTGCAGCAGTGATATTCGACCGGCTGGGCCTAGTTCTGGCGAGCCGGTAGCAGCGATGAGAGAACTGGTTTGGTCTCCGCTGCTCTGCTATTGGGCCCATCTGCCTGCCAGGCTCCCATACTCACTTTTATCTGCTGAATTTGAAGCGCAGCTGCTTTGCGCTTCAATAGTGCTGCGCGGCAGCTGCTGAAGCAACCGGGTTCGTACAGGCTTGCAGGAGGTGAGTTAGAACACCTCTGCGCCTGCGCAAAGTGTATGTTTGGCGCACGCATGCACACAAAGTCACGTGCATGCCCACCAAGCCACGCCCGGCAAAAATATTTGAATCCCACCACTGATCTATTGCATACATATTAAAAAGGGCAGGGGTTGCATGCCTTATCTTACCCACTATTTTAGACTCATTGGCTTTCTTCTATATATACACCTGACTTCATGTCTACTTTTACATTGTAATTCTGTCCTTTATATCAGGGGTCTCCAACCTTGGCAACTTTAAGACTTGTGGACTTCAACTCCCAAAGTTCCTCAGCCAGCTTCGCTGAGGAATTCTGGGAGTTGAAGTCCACAAGTCTTAAAGTTGCCAAGGTTGGAGACCCCTGGTTTATATGATGTCATGTATAAATAGGGGAATATGGTATTTCTTTTGAGAGCCTTTCATGAGTTGCTATTAGGAAGGAGCATATGAGAAAAAGGAGTTGCTTCCCTGATCCCCTTCTTGATGTCGTATGGCTCATTGACTGCTCATACATTACTAAGTGGGAATCATTGAGGAGAAAACCTACTTCAATATGCTTTCCCCCAGCTTTTAATACCAATATTGTTTTATCACCTCATGATATATTTTATTAGTAAAAAGTTGAGGTTAGTAGAACTATATTGGTGATAGGAATAAAAGCTTGGTTTCCCCAGCACCTTTCTTTCTGTATTCGCCTTTACAGAGAGAAGAGGTTTTTTTTTTTTTGAGTCTGTGGTTCTGCATTTTGAAAAGGGGGATGATGGAGTCTGTTGCAAGAACAGTTTTATTTATTATAACAAATAGGTTGTTGGTAATCTGAGCTTGGTGTAGTGATTAAGGCCCCAGGAGACTGTGAGTTCTAGTTCCACCTCAGGCACAAATCTATCTGGATGACTTTGGGGCAGTCACTTCTGGTCAGTCTGAGGAAGGAGGCAAACCACTGAAGAATTTTCCAAGAAAATGTTATGAAGATTCTTAGTGATCCAGTTACAGTTTTCTGTAGGTTGAGTCATGGCAACTGGACTTCTTTTTTTTGTCAAAAAAAAAAAAAAAAAAAACCTCTGCAAGGATTAGCCCAGGTAGCCGTCAAGAGTTAAGTTGAAGAGAATAACAACAACAAAAAAGGTATCAATATGTTGGGGCATAGAAAGGGACACTTGAGATAAAATATATCTTTCTCTCCCCAAAATTACCCAATATTCACATTTATACTTAAAAATAAAAGACATTGACTGCAACTGTGAAGCAATGTAGTGCTTATAGAAATGAATGTGAGCAAAGACTGGCATCTTTGTATGGGTAGTCTTCAGCGAACAATGGTAATTGGGACAAGGAATTTCTAAGCAACACAGTCATATAGTGCAGTGTCGCATGACTATTCTGACTTACAACAGTTGCAGTCATTAGACAAGCCCCATGTGGTTATTAGGGGCAACACCACATGATTGCCACCTGTAATCTTCTGCCTGCTTCCCCATTGATTTTATTTGTTGAAAGCTAGTAGTAAAGATTACAGATTGTGACAAATAGCGGAATAACAGAGTTTGAAAGGACCGTGTAGGCCTTCTAGTCCAACCCCCTGCTC